>NC_054082.1:61759934-61962434 GCF_017562075.2 Anopheles merus | reverse complement strand
GTTTACCGTATTGTTAATATCCATTTTTTACGAACTTTTGCAATAAATTTTATGTTAAACATCAATTTTAATCTATTCCTAATGTATCAATTTTATATATTTGATCACATTACTTTTAAATTGGTATTATTTAAATTAAAGGAGAAGTTTCAGGGGCGGGATACCTATACGGGGCGGTACCGTGGTGCAATCGTCAAGTCGTAAAACTTAATAACATGCCCGTCATGAGTTCAAGTCTTATATGGCCTTAGCAATAACTTACTATTAGGTTGCTTGATACTAAATATCTATTGAAAGCCTGTATAGGCCGTAATGACCGTGTTAATCGTTACGTCAATCAGAAGAAGAAGCAAAGAAGTTTCAGTTTACGTTTAGTTTATGAATGATTTTTTTCAATTGACGCTTCACATGCCAACGTGATTTTGAATGACTAGTTTTACATCAGATTTCTTCTATTTAGAATGAATGGTTAAGTAATTTAATTAATGCATTATACTTATACAATCGTATTTTTGTTACAATTATTATTATCATTTCGTTAATAATAAAGACCACGCTCTTAGAAAAAATTATTACGGTTTTTCTTTTGTTAATGTATAGTATTGTGAAAGCTGTCTTAACTGTTTCATGAGAATGATAATAATATGAAAATTTAATGTAATTTTGATTGTTAAAATCATGTTAATATCCATAATATTTTTACGAATTATCTATCGGATCAAGTACAATAAAATGTAATAAAAGAGTTAATTCATTCTTCAATTAGTCATTTCAAAAATTAATTAATATAAAAGACATTACTTCTGACAATAAACCATGCATGCTTTAAATATATATCAAATGTATTAAATCTGGGATAATACAAACGATTGAGATTTCACAAACAACGCATTAAAGTTTAATAAAGCAATATTCTGAATGTATGTATTTACCTGTTGACTTTAAATTTTATTTTAAACTCACAATACTCATAACTTAAATCACTTTTGCCAACTGCACTGTTTGAATTTCATAGTATCATTGATAATGGTCAGAAATTGCAATAACTACTGTACCTAATGAAACAAAATGTTGTATACGACAGCAACAGTTTAGTCCGAATGGACTCGGATATTACTCGTGCTAGCATTGGTCATGCGCATTGAAGTTCTCTATTAGATAGGGATATTTTATGACAAATCAGAATATCCTTTAGATTCCATGATATTTGATACAAATGTGTTGAATAAGTTGAATTTATGAATTACGACATCCAGCAATACACAACAAGCAAAACACGCCATATAAATGATACATATGTTAAGATGGTACTTTAATATTAGTCTGTATCATACTAACATATAAATAAAAATGCTTGACTAGTTACGAAGCTACTACACTGTAAGCGATAATCGCGTTTCAGAACAAGAAATGTGAAGAACAATCAAGAACATACGAAAAAAATAACGTCTGTGCTGAGTAAATATTAGACCGCATTCGTATTTTATATACACCAATTCGCAATTTGGTGAGATGTGGTGCGATTATTAACAAAGAGAAGTAATTCGATAAGTTCACAAATAAAATAATAATGATAAAAAATATGGGAATATGATAATAAAGACAATATGATCGATACGCAAATTGTTGGAACCAGCTGAAATCGGTTTCCGATGGTTGATTTTAAAAACATTGAATAACTCTTCATGACTCGGGGTCGGACTATAGCCGCACTCCGAAAAGATCGATGGAATTCGTTCCCGATCCATTTCCTTTTTTATCAAATGGCTAGATGGAGAGGATCTTTTGTAGTCCTGACTTTTTAATGTTTGAGAATTTTAAAGTATTTGAAATAATATTTTGTTAATTTTGCTTCATTTTTCCTCCTAAATCTTTAATATTATTTAAATAAAAAAGTTCGATTGATGATTATTTACCATTTTTGGGTCGCCCAGAATAAACTAACAGTCATGTTAAGTTCTATTAGAATACTATTTGAATCAAAAAGATTTCAATTACACATCAAACTACGGAAATTGCAGCATATGTGGTATGGTTCAATAAGATACTTTTCTTTGTTGAGGAATGTTCTTATTTTTAGTTTGATTTATCAACGATGGTGATAAAGTATTTGGTGTTTAAAGATAAAAAATAGAATTTAAACCTTATTTTGATTATGAAGATAAATCAAATTTGAGTCTGCATAATTTATGTTTTCGTCACGTTTTGCTTTCAACGAATAATTGGTTATTTCTGGCTAGAAGTTTCTCATATTGCTTTGTAACGAGGATTCGGTTGTTAAATAAGAACGGTTAATGTAGGGTAGCTATGCCAAACTCATTTCATCTGAGGGCTGCAAGTACACATGTTAAATGATCCGCAGGCCGCAAAGTTGAGAATAAAAAATATGCCCCAATATTAATATTAAATACTGCTTAAGTTCAGTATTGTCAAACAAATTGACTTTTTTCATTCCCAGCTTCAAAACTGGAAAATTTTGTTATTTACAAACTTGGGTTTTTAGTCTTCTACATGATCTTTTTTATATTTTTTCATGAAAGTTATCGGGCAGTATACCTAAATAACTAAAAGCTTACAATGTACATGTTTAAAGTAAGGCCGTAGAGCAAACTCGAATATGCTGACGCAATTGACTAACGGATTGATTGAAATCTGCTGATAACCATAACCTATTATAAATATCAATCATTTTAAGCAGTGGATCATTTTCACCAAAACAAATTGGTTGAGTGGATTCTTTATAGCTACTTCTAAGACCTCTAGAGGGAGTAGAAAAGCAAATAAAATTTAAAATGTCGGGTGGATCGAAATCTCCTATGCTGTAAAGTATCTAAGAAAAATAATAAATATCGAACATTATACAGGGTCCGGTCTGGTGGTACAGTCGTCAACTCGTACGACGTAACAACATGCCCGTCATGGGTTCAAGTCCCGAATAGACCGTGCCCCCATACGTAGGACTGACTATCCTGCTATGGTAACGATAAGCCACTGAAAGCCAAGCTCACTTCATTAGTGGGTACTGGCAGGCCTTGACCGACAGCGGTTGTTGTGCGAAAGAAAAAAAATACAGGGTTTTTCAAGCCAGCTCAACATCGTGACACTATTTTTCGAACACGTTAAACGATTGTCAAACTCGTACATACAATTCGAATCCGTAAACTCTTTTCAATTTGGTAACACTAGGTTTTGGACCCGTAAAATCCCAACTCGAATCTGGAAAATGTATGTTGGCTGTCTTGTCATCCATTATACATTTTCCAGATTCGAGTTGGGATTTTACGCGTTCAAAACCTAATATTACCAAATCGAAAAGAGTTTATGGATTCGAATTGTATGTACGATGTTCCCACTGCGCAAATTCGAGCAGTTTCCTGCGTAGGAAATGTACCAGAATCTGCGCTAGCCAGTGCAGATTTTGGCCCGTTCCCCGTGCGGGACTTCAGCGATTCCTGCGCAGGCCTGCGCAGGTTTAGCGCCATCTGTTGGTGAAACGGACGAACTATTTTGGCGGCGGAGCAAAAAAAACGGTCAAAAACTTCAAAACTATTGGCGCCCATTTTTTCGTCCGCTACTTCTCCCTCCCTCACCCTGCCTTGCCTTACTTGAGCTTCTGCCCGTGCCTTCCTTCGCCTTCTGCCGCCGGTTGTGTATTGTTATTGGTGGGTGTTAACATTTATTAATTTGTGTGTGACCTTAAGACGATGCGGGAGATGCTGGATTGGGATTCAAAGTGTTATCGGTGTATTGATGGTTTATTTTATTTCGTGCCGCTGCTGATGAGAGCATTCGATGCCCCTGTCAATTAGTGATGGGTAATCCGGAGCGGAGTCATGGATCAACTCCGACTCCGGTGCGCAAAATATGACTCCGACTCCGGATCGCTCCGGATCACACCGGATCACTCCGGACTGATCCGGACTCGGAGTCGATGAGACCGAGGGTTTTTCCGTACGCACCCCCCCCCCCCCCCCCCCCCGCTAAACAGTCCGGAGTAACTCCGAGTCCAACTCCGAGGGGTGCCGGAGTCGGATCAATCCAACTCCGGAAAAAAATTGTATTTACCCATCACTACTGTCAATCGAAGGTGAAGAAGTCTATTTAAAACAAGCATAGGAGAACGTCTAACACTAATCTAATATTTTTTTTTATTTGAACATGTTTGGTGCTTCAACGACCTTCTAAGCATCATGTAGCAATGTATGGTGCCAATAAAATATTTGTTTTTATATGTGCCGAAATCTACCTTGAGTTTTCGGGTCTCGACACACACACGCATACACACAGCGCGGGGTGTCCGTTGTGACCGTTCACTCTATCATGCCGCGATCCCCCTCCCCGCCCGGCGCTTTGAATGGGGTAGCGCTACAAGATAGCTGGACCAGCCTTTCTTCCGATAAGGTAGCCGTAATCGAGCATGCGAGAGGGGGCGTGGGTCTGGTGGGGGGGAGGGAGTGCGTGCTTGCGTTCGCGCTTTCGTGGGTGCGTGCTTGCGTGCGCGCTTTCGTGGGTGCGTGCTCGCGTGCGCGCGTACGTGCATGTGTGCGTGCGTGTGTGTGTGTGTGTGTGTGTGTGTGTGTGTGTGTGTATGTGTATGTGTGTGTGTGTGTATGCGTGCGTGCAAACGTGTGGAAACCCGAAAACTGTTTGATTCTGATACGTACATTTTCATCCACTGCGGCTACAAAGTCCATACATTTTCGATCTCGGTACCTGAGAGACAACACAACCATTGGATTGGCACCACCATATTTGCGACCTGCTCTGCTGTTGGGTTTTTTAAAAAGACACACGATCGAAGCAAACGTGCATGTGACACACACACACACACACACACACACACACACACACACACACACACACACACACACACACACACACACACACACACACACACACACACACACACACACACACACACACACACACACACACACACACACTTCTTTCCAATTCAGCTAGCGGACGCAAGTGGAAACAATCATTATTATTATTAGTATTATTATTATTATTATTATTATTATTATTATTATTATTATTATTATTATTATTATTTATTATTATTATTATTATTATTATTATTATTATTATTGCATACGCTGCAGGCAGGAGGAAGGATGCACCTCCACAACAAAAAAACACCGTCATGAACCAGCGGCGGATCTAACGGTAGACGGACTAGGCGGTCGTCGATTATCGCTAGTCTGTAGTATGCTGTATGTCTACAAGTGGACAGAGTATTAGCGACAAGGGCCGCCGGAAAGATGGTCGTTGGGGCCCCGTCGCTGGAGAACCTTCTGCACTCCCCCGCCGGCAATAATTTTAGGACATGTGACCGATGATCGTAGGGGTTCCATCGCCAATCCCCCCCCCTCCACCCGCGGGTAATTTAAGTATAATGTTAAATCTCATAACAGCTGTATGCCAGTACCCCCTCCTCCCGGTCATCAGTTACCATTTACAGGGGCCTCAACTCGTCTTTCCGCCTAGGGCGCCCCCGATTCCCCCTACTCCGCCACTGTCATGAACACCTTCCTTCGATCGATCATAACATTCCGGAAGAGCATACATTCGGCAATAGTTTTGACCACACACGCACACTCACACCCTTGCGCAGACGGCTCAGCATATCTGTGTAATCTACACCATACGAAAGCAAAAAGGCTTAGTGTAACAAAGTTATGCTTAATGCTTAACACGTTCAGTTCGATGGCAGGCCCCAGGGACTGCCAGTAAACTTTCCAATATGCCGGTTTCACAATCAGCTTGCGTTCTAGATATCGGCGGAATGAAAAGTTGATGAAAATCAGCGCCGGGCTGAATGTGTTAATGCGAATTAGGGTTCTGCGCGTTGCACAGCAAACCCTCTATCGTGCGCTAGCGATTCCGTAGTCATTTTTACATTGCAGCAATTGAACTTATTGCGCTGTTTTGTTTGATTTGTGAAAATGCAACTTCATCGCCGCAGTGTTTGTTAACGGCTTGTTTAAGCGCCACAGCAACTCATGAGCATTGAACACACGCGAGAAAGAGATAGCGCTATGGAGGGAAAAAGCACGGACGACGGCTGACAGCGATTGGCCGTCTGACGCACCAACTCATCTAAACCTTCGGCAGCGCGCTCAGGTGAGGGGTATGAGGCAGAGCAAGGGACGGGTAGCTCGACGAGCTGCTTGACAAATTTGCCGTTTGAGAGAAAAAGAAGGCATGATAAAATTCTCCGAACGCCATGATTTATTACGTCGCTTTGCGCAGCGGGCACAATTGACAATTGTTTAACGTGTTCGAAAAATAATGTTACGATGTTGAGCTGGCTTGAGAAACTCTGTAAGAAGGACGTTCTATGTCAATTTTATCCATGTATGTAATCTGACATGGGCGGACTAAAGAACAGAATAATGTTTTTAAACTGAAAGGATCTTTAAAATCGGCTGAGACACGTAAGATAAATCCTAATAGTTTAAGAGCTTTAGAGACGGTAATTTGATAATGGCTAGATACATTAAACTTGCTGTCTAAAATATCTTCTAAATCTCGAACTTGAGACAAACGTGGAACGCTGTTTTAATTGATTTTGTAGTTTTGTATCACAGTCGTCAGAATATTTAACAAGTGGGAAAATTTTTAAATCGTCAGAATATAATAACAGTTTAACATGAGGAATAGCAAACACGACATTGTTATATTATAAATAGTAAATGTCCTAATATACTTCCTTGAGGAACACCGGATAAAATATGGAATGTGGAAGATAAGCTAGTTCTTATCTTAACGTTATTGCAACGAAAAGTTAAATAACTTCTTAACCATTCGACAACATTTCGGTGCACACCATACTTTGATTATTTAGATAGCAATAGAAAGTGTCCTTGTCAAAAGCCGCGCATTAGTCAGTATAAATGACGTCATCCTGTAAGCCCCTTGGTGTGGTAAAAGTGAAGTAAGCATATTAGATTAGTCTCAATCGATCTTTTCGTCATAAAGTCATGTTGTACATTGGAAATTAACGGTGGAATGGTTTTTGTTTTGTTTTATATTAGACATATTTTAATATACTTCCAAAGTAACATACAATTTCTACTATCCTTGTTATCAAAATGGGATATCTTTCATTAGCCTCATTTATAAAGCGTTTATTTTGCTAGAAAATATCTGACGAACACACTTTTTCACTCAGATAATGGAAATCTAGCAGCTTTCTTCGGATCTTTTTAAAGCAAACCAAGCTATCCGTAACTGGATACTTCACATGGAACATTTTTGCTTGCAATATTTCCACATGCCGAGAGAAAAATCGTTCTAAATCGTGTTTAAGCATTAGTTTTCGGTTACACTCAAGGTTCAAGTGGTCTAACGGTAGTAATATCGTGCATTTCATATTACTGAAACTTGTACTGTGTTTTGATTAATTTGGATCAATCACGATATTTGTATCCGACAAAGATTCGTGTTGTGCGAACGTGATCTAATGGTAGGCAGACTAGGCTGTTGCCTGGGACCCCGTTGATTTAGCGGCGATAGTCATTTTTTGTTCGTTTATTTTTACAGTCTTTGAGCCAATTGGCCTCATACGCCTCTTTTAATAATTGAATTAATTTTATACTTGAAATCTAACATTCTTCTTTGAAAGCCATTTGTGGCTTGCAAATAACCTTATACCGGGTAGTCTCGGTTTACTTAAAGCAATTATCTGTTGATTTTATTTTAAAAGTGTCTGTTACAAATGTGGTTTTTGTTAGAATTAGTAATGGATCAAAAAGAGTAATTCATCAATCTGAGCCATTCTTTTACTTGAGTGAGTGAGTCAATTTCCATCATACGGAAAAAATCAAATCTTTTGGTTGTTTGATTTTTTCCGTATGACAGTTGTTCATGCCACACAAGTTTCCTAAAAAACATCATTTTTTAGAACAGTATCGTTCCACAATAAAAATTCCTTACTACGAATAAAACATTTTTTTGCTCACTTGAATAAAGTTCATTATTAGCTGTGTCATTCTATCCTGCAAATATTATATGCCGAAAAGATTGAATCCTACAAATATTTAATCCCGCTAAAATTCAATTCTGCTAGGAATTGTAGTGGCATAGAAAGATTCAATTCCATAAAGAGTTGTAAAGGAGTAACAAGATTCGTAAAGAGTAGCAAAGGAGTAACAAGATTCAACTTCTGAAGAGAGTCAATTCTGATTGAGATTAACACTCTGGGCGCTGTGTGCATCCTTTTCGATCCACTGCTTTTTTCACACTCTTTCTCTGTGATTGCCCTACTAGCAAACCCAACCCAACAGGCAAAGAGTGCGAAATTTACAGGCGAGGAGCATGTAGAAACAGGGGGAAGAGGTTCGTTCGAAATCGTATTGTACGCCATAGTCGAGAGGCAGTGCTTTTTTCCGAATTGAAAGAGCGCGAGAGTAACAAAAAAATCGTCATACTTTGCACTTCAAGCAGCCGTCTTATTGCCTGTATCCCGTTGTTTGTGTTGAATACTGTAAAAAAGCATTGAAATAAAGCAGCGTAATTTACATATTCATGTTGAATTATGAAAGATTATCGCAACTTTATTTCAATACACGCAACACTTCAACACTTGAAATACGACCGAGGCCGTAATAATGTGAATTGAAATATATAACACTTCAAAACTTCACTTCAAATTACACCGAGCGCCCGGCACTTAGGCTAAAACGCGCGCGGCCTCACATTGCCAACGCTTGAACTGTGCTGACGATTTTGTGTGGTAGCAAGAAAGGGAGCGCACGAAGAACACTCGCTGCACTAGTGCGAGCGAGACACCGACACCAGCAAGACGCTGCGAGAAAACCAAACTGAGCGTGCTGGCTAAAAGTGAACGCACACATCCTTCTTCTTCTTTGGCTCAACAACCGATGCCGGTCAAGGCCTGCCAACACACTTGTGGGGTTGGCTTTCAGTGACTTATTGATTTCCCCCCATAGCAGGATAGTCAGTCCTACGTATGGCGGCACGGTCTATTTGGGGCTTGAAACCATGATGGGCATGTTGTTAAGTCGTACGAGTTGACGACTGTCCACACGCACACATCCACACTTGTGTAATTGTGTGAGTGCAGAAATTGTGTAGAAAGCAAAACATGCTCTCGCCTCCGAGCAATTCAGCGTATTTCCAACCGTCACCCCCTGCTTCTACATGCCCCTCGCCTGAAAGACGCATACTGTTACATTCTCTTTGCTAGTAGGGTCGTGTATTTTAAAGGCAAGCAAGAGAGCGCATCCTCTCCGAGGTAGCGCTCCTTACCCTACTAGCAATGAGAATGAAAAAGTGTGCGACTTTCAGGCGAGGAAGAAGCATGGGGAGACGGTTGGAAAAACACGGAATTACGCGGAGGCGCGAGCGTGTTTTGGTTTCTACATAGTTTTTGCACTCACAAAATTACACATGTTTGAATGTGTGCGTTCACTTTCAGCCTGCGCGCTCAGTTTGGTTTTCTCGCAGCGGCATGCGGGTATCGGTGTCTCGCTCGCACTAGTGCAGCGAGTGCTCCTCTGTGCGCTCCCTTTCTTGCTACCATACGAAATCGTCAGTTTAGCTCAAGCATTCGCCGTAAAAGGCCGCGCGCGAGTTAGCCTAAGTCCCGGGCGATCGAAGTTTCGCTAAATTTTGAAGTGTTGTGCACATTGAAATGAAGCTGCGCTTTTCTTTCACCATTTATCTTAAATGTGTGATTTGCGCTGCTTCATTTCAATGTTTTTTTTGCTGTATTGAACATCAACAACGGGATCCACGCAGTTAGACAGCTATTTGAAATACGACGATTTTTTAATATAATGAATGTGTGTGGTTTGAAGCAAGACTGTGTGAAGCTCTGTATTTAAATGTGCTTTTATTTGCATTAAAAATGATAAAATATAAACCGAGTTTGATGTGTTCAAGTTTTTGTTTTGATTCGGGTGCACCAAGTCAGTGTGAAGGAAAGCGCACAGCGTGCTACGAAAGAAACGAGTGGGAGGGGGTGTCAGTCCAACGCAGCGCAATTCGCTGGAATCAAGTAGGAGGGGGTACCAGTTCAGCTCTGCGCAAGCCGAAAGAAACGGGAAGGAAGGGGTATGATGAAACAGCGCGAGCGAGCGTTCTTTACAGCGAGAGCGCCTCGTGTATTTTAAGGCAAGCAAGAGATCGCATTCTCTCCGTGGTAGCGCTCCATCCGCCATTTTTAATTTCGAGCCCAAAACAACGGACTTAGGATCCGATCTTCGGCCGGGCCCCCACCGCGTGTTTCTACCTACCCCTCGCCTGAAAATTTCGTTCTCTTTGTCTGTCGGGTAGCCATTTTTAATTTCAGCCCAAAACAACGGACTTCGTATCCAATCTTGGGCCGGATTCCCCCAGTGTGTTTCTACCTACCCCTCGCCTGAAAATTTCGTTCTCTTTCGGCCGAAGCACGGACTCCGTTCGACGATATCCGATTCTGCGCTCACCCTGCCGACAATGACACTCAAATTCGCTCATTTTCTCATGCCCTCTCTGTCACATTCGTAGCTCGATCTCCCTCTTCTGGGACTTCCCCGGTACCAAAATCCATGCGACTTTTCGCTAACGGATTGATTAAATGGCGCCCGGATTAGACGATCCGATAGAGCCACTTTTCAGGCTTAACGGATTGAGCGAGATACACCGTCGCGGCGACACGATACATGTTGCATACATGTGTATTACATTTCAAGAGCCCCCCCTCGCTTTTTTCGGATAGCAATGAGTTCAAACACACTTACGAATCCGTTGTTAATTTTTTTTTTATTTTCCACTTTCTTTTTATGAACCCGCGGGAGAGTGCGAAACGACAAAGAAAAGAAAACACACACACACCTCCTCCTCCCCATGGTGTTTTTCGCAATGTGATCCCGTAGGAGAACGCGAACGCAAAAACACACACCCAAAGTCACGCACGCACGCAGGCAAGCACATAAACACACACCCCACTCCTCCCCCCTCGTGTTTTCGCAAGGTGATTCCGTAGGATATCGCGAAACAGCAAAAAACACACACACAACCACGCGCGCACACATACACACACAGACACATATACCTACCCCCCCCTCCTCTCCTAGTGTTTTTCGCAAGGTGATCCCGTAGGATCTCGTTATGCGAAGCGGCAAAACACACACAGCCACGCACGCAGGCATGCACACACATACACACACACAGACGCGCGCGCGCACGCACGCACGAACGCACGAGAGAGCGTAAATGAAGAGGTTCCATACGTTGCCGGCCTCCCCCTCCCGTGTTCTCGTTCACAGAGAAGGCTGATGTGTGCACGTTTGTGCGTGTACCTTTGCCGTCCCTCCTCTCCTTCCTCATCCGTTGACCGTTCGTTGTAAGGTGGAGGATGATTTCAGCGCTGTTCAAGAAATGAAAGTTAAGAATAATATTACTCACTCTTTTTTCGCATGTTTTGTGTGTTATCATAACTTACCTTATTGCAAACAAAATCCGGAATGAAGCTCCTCGTTTAGAATTTTCCGCATTCGATCACATCCTCGGCGATGCTCGACGCCATCAGTGGATGAAAGCAGGAAAAGAAACAAAGAAAAGCATCAGTCACCATCAGCATCATCTTACTCTCACACTTTTACATCGGTTGATGATTCTTACCTTTACAATACCACCAAAACAAACAGCGATGGAACCAAATCCGGAACACCAAAATCACACACGATTTCTGGAGCAAACCGACACATCCTCCCCCTCCAATTGTTTGCCACAGACTGACGTGTGTGTGAGCAGCAATGTTCTTGAAGCGGTGAGCAACGGTAAAGGACACACAAGAAGAAGCGAGACGGCTATACGAGTAGTGAATTACGCCGCTGCACACACAGCGCGCGTCATAATTTTATGCGCGAAAATCTTAAAATTTAAGTTATTCATGACAAATTGTATCGACATTTTCATACTCTGACGAACTTTTACGAAAGATATGTAAAAACTTAATTTAGTGCAATTAAATTCAGTGCAATATCATTAGCAGAACATAACATTTTGATATTTGTTTGTAAATTCAGATCCTAAGAGCTTCTACTTTTTTGAACAATAAGTGTAGAAACACAAATTTTGTCTGAGTCCAGAACAGCAACAGGGAAGATGTCGTACGCTGAGTGTGGAGATGTGTGTGTATGTGATGAACGTTGCCGCGACAAGCGTGCTGTAGGATACAACGCGTGTAGGAGGGGGTAAAATCGCTTGGCTCATTGAAAATACAGGCAATGTTGGCGCGAAGAAAACGCAACACTGCGGATTGTATGGAAAATGTTGCGCCTTCAATCCGATTGCCATGCGATTGTCCTGGGGGTTAGCGTCAAGGTTATTAGACTCTATACAGGTTATGACAAAACCCGGTTTTGACACATCTTGAATAAAAAAATGAATTGAAATTTTGTCAGACAATTTGGAAAGTTTGTTTACCTACAAATTGCAATCTTTTGGAACATACAGCTAACGCAATTGATGAGTGCTTAAATATTACCGTTTTTCTGCGCTTCAATTTTCGTTTTTTTTTCGCTTTTTTAGTTTACGTCGAGTTAAGTTTATTTAAGGAATTAGGTTTATCTAAGCTAAGTAATTCATTAAATAGCTATATTAAATATGCTTCCATAAATTTCTAGATGAGAAAGATACCAAACAAAAATGGATAGCTTTTTGCCAAAGGGAAATATCGTGGATACCTTCCTCAAGTAATGTGGTGTGATCGAAACATTTCTTTCCATCTGAATACCAATTGAGCAGCTCGCACAATACCAAGCGTGGGGCTAATTGGCTAAACCCTGAAGGTGAGACGTTATTAAACCAAACGATGTTGTTTCTTTATACCGACATAAACTCTATATTATCTGTCCCATCTATTCTGTTACCGCAAGACACTGGTTTGAATTTGTCGCAGTTTAATGAACATCAGCAGAATAATAACAATGATGAATCTTCCCGGCCGGAACTGCAAGGTGGTATGTTAATTAATTGGTGATGCTTATTTGATCTATTCTAAAATTTATGAATATGATTTCAGCCACTTCATCTAATCTCTTGCCGGACGAAAATGATTTAAGATTGATTGGAAAAAATAACGTTTGCAAGAAATATAAGGGATTAGAACAAAAAATATTTAATTTAGAAGCAAAACTCAATGAATTAGAAGAGCGCAACAAGCAAATGGTCATTATAAATAACAAATTAAGTGATACACTGAAGGAAGTAAACAAAAAAAGAAAAGGAACATCTGAAAACAGCTAGAAGAACTTGATAAAGTTACAACAAAAATTTAAGAAGAATGGCCACGCGCCAATTTTGTGCAGAACATGAAAGATTCGCTTAAGGGTTCACTATCATCAAATCAATTTAAGGTATTAAGTAGACTGTTCGATAGATAAAAGAAGAATTTTCCTTAGCATTTACTCTTCGGTATTTTAGCCAAAGAGCATACCGTTACATAGGCGATGATATGAAGATACCAGTACCGGTACCAAGAACTTTACAACGATATTCTTCCAAGATTGATCTAAAACAAGGCATTCTGGAATATATATTGAAATTCATTGGATCATATTCACAAACATTAAAGCCTATGGATGGAGAATGTGTTTTATCGTTCGACGAGATGAAGGTGTCTCGGGTATTAGAATACGATCCATCGGCAGATGAAATAGTGGGCCCATTTAATTATCTGCAAGTGGTCGTGATGCGAGGATTGTTCAAACAATGGAAACAGCCGATATGTATCGGCTTTGATACCAAAATGACTAAGGATATCATTATCGAAATAATTTCACGATTTAGCGAAAAAGATATAAATGTAGTCGCTATCTCAATTAATTAATGATAATTGCCAAACAAAAATTGGATGCTGGAAGGAGGTAGGCGCGCGGGATGACGTAGAAAAGCTTTATTTTCCACATCCAAAAACTAAAAAGAATGTGTATGTGATCCCGGATACACCTCATTTGCTGAAGTTTTTGAGGAATTGGCTTCTAGATCATGGTTTTGAGTACAACGGCCAACTTATCGAAACCACTAATCTGTTGCGTATGGTAGCCGAAAGAATGGAGTCAGAAATGACTCCTTTATTTAAACTCACAATATTCCATATAGACATGACTCCCCAAGAAGGAGAAAATGTTCGAAGAGCAGCAGAGTTATTGTCTTGTACAACCGCTGTAGCTCTCCCTACATATTTTCCGGAACTAATATCAACCATGACTATAGTGTCGATTATCTGATTCAAACGGAAATGTGTCAAACAAACTCGCACTGCACGAACTGAAATGAAATCGGTATTATTCAAGCTTGTTAGAGACTTCTTTCGTTGACTCGAGACATTGCTACCAAATTGATCTGAAATGGATTTATTTCTCAAAACAAACTGTAACGCGTAACTCATGAGCTATCGTACCAATTTATAGTTATTTCTACGTATGCCATATTATTGTTCTTTAAATGTGTTTGGCAATGTCATGAAAAGTAGCGCTTGTGGTATGATTTTCTAACTTCTCTTTATTTTGTTGTTCCCACCCTTTTTGCAGCGAATAATTACAAAAATCTCTTTTAAATGTAATTACATGCAATTCGTGTGGTTTAAAAATGTGTATTTAGTAGTTAAACCGTAAAACAAAACGCTTTCCGTAGCTTTAACCTGACGGAAAGCTGTTGGACAAAAAAACGGTCTCCGTTTGAGGTAATGCAAATGACCTTCGCTCAGTTCGATGTATCAAACCAGAGTCAAATCGAGTGCTCTAACACGGATCATAATAGAAAATGAGCATTTTTGATACTTTTTCTCAAGCAGTTGAGTCACATAATCGGCACTTATCTCAGGTAAAAATGGTTTACAAATTTTTCAACGATCTATAACGATGCAGATTAAGACACTGCAAATGGTGTTTGCAGATATGAAGTTAAAACACGATGCCAAATTCATCTGTACCCATAAGGTAAGGAACATGATAGTTCAATTGCAATTAATTTATTGAACATTCAATACCATATGACTATACAGGAAAATCTCAGCTAGAGCTGGTGAATTCAGTTTTTCAAAATTAATCATTCTAACTAATACATTAATTGTTGTGTTTCTTTTTCTTCTTTTTTCATTTTACAGATAAACCAAGACGTATTAGAGAATTTTTCTCTCAGCTTAGGCAAATTGGTGGTGTATATGACCATCCCTCACCTCTAAGCTGCATTTATCGAATTCGTCTTATAATGTTGGGAAAACACCAACCATTTTGGACAATCAAACAACTACTGTTGAGGCTGCAAACTGTGAGCAAGATGAATTCATTACAACAACAGAGAGCAATGTTGCTGGTGCCAGAAGTAATGATGTTTTCATCTCAGCTTCTATGTTTGAAAAGGCCGAAATCACTCCCGAATAACCGGATGTCAAGGCAATGGAAGAAGCAAACAATTTCGTATCACAAGATGTAAGTTCACTTAGTTCCGTTAGTGATACGAGCATTGAGCTACCTCACCAAGAAGCTGATGGATTGTCTTACATTCTTGGATATCTTGCAAAGAAGCATCATTCTCAGTTTTCCCATCTTAATCTGGGAGAACACACATTCAAGACTAGGATTGACCATAACTATTGCCAACTTCCTACATTTGTACACCATTTGTCCTGTGGTGGACTAATTGAACCTTCGGATGAAGTTTTGAATTTAGGGAAAAAAATGGAAGAAATATTCTTGAAAATGAATCCAGACGGAGGATTATTAAAAGGAGACCGAATCGTAGATCGAATCATTAGCAAGATAAAGAGACATCTAACAGAACTTCCTGTCGAGATAATTCGTTCTTTTGCAAAACAGCGTATAATTGTTCGTATGCGCTATTTTAGCTTAAAAGCAACAGCTGAACAGCTAAACAAAATGAAACAAAAGAAAAGAAGATTCGTGACAGAACATACAAAAGCAGCCAAAAAGATGAAAAAAAATATTGATTAAAATTTTAGGTAATGTAAAAGGTAGCTTATAGCACTCATTAATAACGATTAAGCATATATATTATACATAGGACTTTATTATAGGAATAAAAATTACAATTTAATACAAATTTCATGCTCCTTTAAACTTAAGTTTTCATCGTATTGTAGTTTTAAGAAGAGATTATTAAATGGATTGTTAAATAGAAAATAAAAAGGTATAATTAGTGCAAAATATAGAGTAGTTTGTCAGTTGAGATTCATTGTACAGTGTAATCGCTTGGATCACATCATTTTTAGTTTTTATCTTCCATCAAAAACACCAACACCTTGATATCGAATGTTAATACAATGAACCAACTAAAACACCCTAACTAATCATTATCGTGAGACAGTAGTTTCCAAACTACATGCCGCATGCTGTCTCGAGTGCCTATAATGTGCCCCACGATGATTTGGCAATTGTTCGTCCAAGAGATTGATCATTGTTCATCTAGGAGGGCGGCCTACCAAACAGAAAGATCAAAAGAAAAATGTTGAAAGTTCTAAATATATGAATGGTTAAGAGCCGCAATCTCAAAAATAAAGAGCAGCATGCGAGCCGCACTTTGTCGTTCGCTGGTCTACAAGTTACATAGCATTTATAGTACATCGTTGCTTTCCAAAACATAATCGTGTAATCTATCATTATCATGGAAATAGCATGCAACTATAATCAAATTAAAGGAAACGTTATTGATGTGTTCTATTCCCACACGACACCTTTACAACGATAGTCCTTACCGAAATTTTGTATAAAGCGTAACCACATGTTTTTTTTTATATGAAGTTTCCTTGAAGAAACGTCGTTCGAGGGGTGCATCCTGGAGATTAATCATGGGTTAAATGTTGTTGAATTCAAGCTTAGGGTGTTGAAGCAAGGGTGAACCTGTATGAAGGAAGGTGAAGGATGTAGCTTGTGGAGCAGTACGGTCAATGGGATATTCTCGAGGCGTAGGCTTGCAGTATAAATTGGCTGGTGATTGTTTTTAAAAAGAACTGCTGCCCCACCGAGCAGGTGCTTGCAAGATGACTCTGATTTATCGTTGTATGGCTGATGTAGGTTGTCCGGCATTGGTCACATAACACAGTGAGCTCGATGGTTCATGGATGAATCTGGTCAATCTGTCGGATGATGGACGCAGACGAGTGGTAGGAGGCAGTCATCAACCGACTTTAGGTGCTAATGCAGCACGACGTGCTCAGCAGTGATTGGGTATCAAACAAAGAGAGGGTGAAATTATAAAACTTTGCGACAGTATGAGTAGTATTGATGGTTTGAAAGCAACATACAACTTGCATTATGCCTTAATTATCCTATGCTCCTGATTGTGCTCTGCGATGTTCGATGTCGATAGACCTTCCAGAAAAGGTCAACATATTGGGGATGTTTTTTACCAGGAATCAGCTCACTCACTAGAATCACCTGGGGTCTTTCAGCAGCAGAAAAAACTCGAGAAATTTATTATGCTTTTTACATTTGTTTCGTATGTTAAATTCTAATCTTCATCATTCGTGAACAGTGTTGCAAACGCGACTATATTAATTTCATAAATTTCATCCTTTCCGAGGATCGCCGAGGATCTACATACGCACAACTCGGTGCAATAAAACAACAGGCTAGATACGAGAGCGATCCATGCACCCGCACACGGCGAACATTAGGTAGGTGTTGTGTTTGACTCTTTTACATTTATTAATTAAACTAATTAAACACACAATATAAATAATGAAACATATAAAGCTTGCCTCAGATAGAATTGGAACATAGACAATTGCCTGTATGTCAGTTATTTATTATTGAAATCAAGATCTTTTTATGCAAACGTAGCGTTTTCTTCATACTTTTAAGAAAAAATACGGATGAAACTATTCGTCACGGTTTCGAATGAATTCTCTATTTTTTCCTGTAACACGGCTCATTAGGCGGCGCACATCTTCTTCGTCGATCGTTTTAACTATCTTATTTCACCAGGTCGTCATCTGATTGATGTCTTTGATAACCTTTCTCTTTGCCTTGAGTCTCCTCTTCATGATTGCCCAGTATTTCTCAATAGGGCGGAACTGGGGGCAGTTGAGTGGGTTAAGGTTTTTCGGAACAAACTGGAGCCCTTTCTCTGCAAACCATTTACTGTAATGACAGCTTGCCAAATCTGGCCAAAACATTACGGGATGGTCGAGGGATCGAATGAATAGCAAAATTCGATTTTGGAGACACTCTTTTTGCTATAGTTCCGACGTCGTTGTCTTGTTTTTAACGAAAACTTTCGTTTTTTTTGCCACAGCTGCAAATGCCTTGCCAAATCATAAATTTTCTTGCAAATTTGTCGACAAATTTAAATTTGGCGGTAACATCCCCCCGACCCGTTGCCAAGTAAAATGTTTGACCTGGGATTTGCCGATGTCAGCCTTGACATAGGTTTCATCATCGATCAGGAGACACCCGTCGAACTTGGTCAGCATCTGATCGTATAGCTTCCGAGCACGAGTTTTGACCACACTATTCTGTTTTATGGTCTGATTTGGCTGTTTGCTAGCTCGATACGACTTGATTCCTTCTCGGAGTTGAATTCTCCTCACGGTACTATGGGCAGCACCGAATTTTCTGGCCAAATCGCGGTCCGACAGATTAAGATCTGTCCTAAATCCGTCAGATCTAAATCCTGGTCCGAATGATTAAGATCCTCTAAATCGTCTTCGAAATCTTACTACTCACTTTCCGGTCGACAGTTCCACTACGACGAGTGGCTTGAGGCTTCCGAATCGTCGTCGATGTTTCTTTATACCGTTTGATAACGCACCATACGGTATTTCTGGAAAATTTCAGCTTTTTAGCTAGCCTAGATGCAGACCAATGGATTTTCCAAAAAACTGTGCACAATTTTTTCCCTTCTTTTGGCTTGCATATTGATTGTTTACTAATTACAGTTGATTTGCGGAATGTCAAATATACATACCTCAAGCTGACAAAATGCCCGACACGTGGACGCCAAGAACTTCCAAATCCGTCCACCAGGAGCGCCACAATATGAGCAAAAGCTTGTTCCAATTCTAAATGAAGCAAGCTTTAATTAACAATACTGTTACATTTGTAACCGTGCCGACGAACCGCGTGATTATATCAGTTAAGTAAACAAACGGCTGTCAGGGTTGTGTTAGGTTTTAAGGATCTTGTGCATCAATGTGGGGAAAAGGGCAATGATCGCGATGTAGCGATGGCCCGACGGCCGTGGCGAGAAAAAAATTAGAAAGAGGAACGCGCATAGGTCACGTTAGCACTCTACGTTTTATATCGAGCAAGGAATACCAGCAAGGAGGGGGGGGGGGTTTGTAGAGTTATGTACGAATCACACAGCAAATTTTCTAAGTTTGCTGCAATTATGTTTTTTACTAAAAGCTATTGAGTAATAGATAGTTTTGCCGTGTCACTCAATATCAGTAAAATTACTGAAATCAATTACAGCTATTTATTCTGTCAAAACGACATGTAAGTCTGTCTGAGTCTCAAAAGAAAACATAATGCGCTGCCCGCTTGCTCGTGATAAACAAAAAGTTGATTTGGTTACCGCTTACAGACACTCCGATAAAATTTTAGGTGCGTATTCGGCTTGCGGGATTAATGTTTTGGTTGAGAAAATTTTTACACCACTTTGCTGTTCTTTTGTGGTAACCGTGTGAGCATACCAAATCATCCAACTTGTTTCGACAAAATAGAGTTCACATCTGCATAAAACTTTATGAAACAGAGATGAACATGAGCAGAACGGACTGCCACCCTGCGCATCAATAAAAAAACCCATTCAAATTATTTTTTTTCGCCACTTTTTAATCGATATCAATTACTGAGCAATCAGTTATACCAAAAAGGCTTTGTGGTATGTTTGATTTTTGGGTACTGTGGATACTGTTTCGAAGCGGACACTTGATCGTCTAGGCCAGGTATGTCAAACTGGCGGCCGTTGGGCCCGCATGCGGCTCTCGTCAATGCTGAATGCGGCCCGCGAGAATATTTTTAAAATTGCTAAAATCACTACAAATAAAAAAACTGTTGTTACTATTTGTCGAAGTGTATTAAATTTTCCAGAGAAGAACAATCATTTTGATGGTATATTTTTCGAATTTAACATGAATGTACCCATAACATCTCATAAACTTATTCTACACAATCGTACAGAACAATCGAGACCGTTAAGGAACATTTAATTGAATGCAAACTCAGTCGTATTATGTTTCGATTAAGTTCTGAATATCAACATAATTTTGTGCACACTCGATTGCACATTCTATATGGAAAATAGATTTGCGTCAACCTTCTACAAACGAAAAAGGAATGAAAATAACTTGATACACACAATTGGAAACTTCGCAACAACTAGTGATGGATTGTCAAAATCGCATCCACGGCTCAAACCTATTTTCGATCTTAGCTAAAGCAACTCCGAATCCGGCCAAATCAAACCAACAGTTTCGTTGGGTGCCGTCCGAAGCCTATAGAGCCGTTTAAAGCCATTCGGAACCGTTGGAGTCATCGGTTGTCGCACGGAGCGGCTAATCTGCAGTGAGAAATGGATCCGGTCGGTCCCACCGAAGTCGACCATCTCAATGCCCCCGAGTGCCGAGTAAAGTATTCATTCGGCTCCGAATTTCTCCGAAATTTCTCCTTAGAATGTTACATCTTTGATGTTCAATTGAAGCCAATTCTGTTTTTTTCCATAACCATGCCACCATAAATGTTAATAAAAATGATTGTAGCCAAGTTGGAATTATGTGTACCCCACATTCAGCAGGACGAATTAATGTACTTTCCAACCTCTCCAAAAATCTAAACCAAAATGATATGATTATGCTTATGCATAAATTAAGAATTAAAATAATTGAAATACCAAAGTCCTACGATATATAGCTTATTAATCTAATCTATTAATCTCACATAGTCGATACCTCAATTCGCAAATCATCTCCCTTCAATCTCCCTTGATCTGTAAAACATTTTTAGGCAAATATTTTTGATATTCATCCAGCGGTGGTTAGCTCGGATGGCTTGAAAAAGATTCGCAACAGGCTAGAAGACTTCCCTTACCTCAGTGAAAAAGTGTGATAATAAGAAACTATTCCACATTTGAAGCGAGGGGTACAAAAAGTCACTTTGTTTAACAATCATGATTTTCAACAGTATTTTATACAACTATAAAAGTATATTTTTTATTCTCACCTTTGCGACCCACGAATCACTAAAAATCTGTACTCCCTACGGACAAAGAGCGGGTAATTTTTATCATGGTGTGCGTAAAAACCTAGATTTAAGCCGATGGAAGATTTTCTAGGCTTAAAAAAGGGGGGCGGGAACGGGTACCACGGTTCTCTCCCGCTCCCATGTAAAATACACGGTGCGCTCTCTCAATGCTCGCGCCCATACGCGAGCATCCGTTCGTGTGCTTGTGTTAGTTTCTTTCGTGTTGCGCTGTGTGCGTTTCTTTCGTTCAGCGATCGCTCACACTCGCTGCGTATTTTTTTGTTATCTAAAGCTAAACAAAAACGTAAACACGCGTAGATTTTTTTTCATCACTTTATTGAAACATTTACATTTTAACTTTATACGATTTCACACATTTACGTAAGTTGATACACAATATTTGACTAAAATAAAATTGATCACTCCATCGATGCAAACGTTAAAATGGCCGAATATCTGCGTAGATCCTTTTGTACACGTTGATTACTGTAAAAAAGGTACGAAATGAAGCTGCGCGATGTACATAACATGCATTACGAATCATTCGCGCAGCTTCATTTGAATTCGCACAACACTTGAACACTTGAACACTTTACAAAATCATAACATCAATCGTCCAGGACTTAGGCTGACGCACGTGCGGCCGCTCGCTGCCGATCCTTGAGCTGTACTGACGATTTAGTGTGGTAGCAAGAACGAGAGCACACAGAGGAACTTTCGGTACAGCAGTGCAAGCGAGACACCGACATCAGCACAGCGCTGTGAGCAGATCAAACTGAGCGAGCTGGCCGAAAATGAACGCACACATTTCCACATGTGTAACTGTGTTAGTGCCAAAACTGTGTCGAAACCAAAACGCGCTCTCGCCTCCGTGTATTTCACACCGATTCTCCGCTTAACTCTAGGTTTTTACACACACCATGATAAAATATCCCGCTCCCCAAGGACGCAAAAACCGACGGCGGCCTGTGTAAGCTGAGCTCCCTACAAAGCTCTCCACAAAGCTCTCGTTTGCAGTCTTGTCGAGAGCTTCGCCTCGGGCGCCCAAACCATCCGTCACGCACACATCTAAACGTTCTGGTTTCGTCAGCCACTCACGCATACCAATGTGTTTGCTCCACCCCCTTTTTCGGTTTACTTATAGAAATGATGAGGCTGTTCACATTTGCTTTATGCACACATTCGCATGCTGTTTATGAAATAATATCTCTCTCCCTTCCCACATGTGTTTCGGCATACTCCCGCTGTGTAGACGGCAGAACGCTTTCCCCGTTCCAAATTTACCGTTCATCCTCCTCTTGTTCTTCCTTCCTCCTACCGCGCTCGGGGTACCATCCGTGCTGCGCGTGTTCCACTGGCTTCAGTTTAGTGATGACGTCATGAACAGGAGCTGCGCGTTTTGAATCGGCTTCTGTTAAGTAATGACGCTGGGCTGCGCGCCTTTCGACATGTTCTTGGCGTAATCCAGTGCGTTGGTTTGTGGCAGTGTTGTGCTGAACGCTGTCCAAAAATGAACCAATAATTTATGTACGTAGTATGTATTACTATGGAGAGTTTTGCACATAGGATTAGATCAACACTTACCTTAATATTTTAAAACTGAAAAACGTTTTCTTTCCGTCGCTCATTTTGAACATTGTTAACGAGGCTAGCAGGTGATAAATAGCGCACACACCTGTAACTTTTTAGACGCCAAGGGTTAGTTGAATGTACCTGCACAAGCACACAGCAAGAAACTTACCTCAACAATTTGCTAGGATAAATCATTCCATAACTGAAGAAGAAGGAACACGGCACAAAACGTAAAGAGCAAAGTACGTCGCACAAGAAATCGCACATCACTTCAGTACATCCTTCCATAGGGAAAATTCTGGACAGACTGAGGATGCCTCACACTCGGATGAGAGCGATAGCAGAAAAATCATGGTGGATCGAGAGAGATGGGTAGACTCGGTCCAGCGATATCCGCTGGTAAATGCATGTGTGCGTGACGAACGAAAGACTTCAGACCCCGCTACCCCCTTTTTCCTCCATCATTTTTCGTCACACGCACACACCTCTACACGGGCGGCGGTTTTCCGTCCAAAATCTAGAAATAGAAGACTGGACCTCTCGCTTTGGCACACAGAAAAATCTCTCAACAACTTCGGCTCTGCTACTTGGGGTAGGCTTTTTAAAGCGACGTGTGCTTGGTGTAAATTTTTCCTGCTAATTTCTCCGGCTACGAGCCAGTGTATTGAAATTTAGTGTAGGGGCCTTTATATGTTTGTCTGTGTATGATGTGTGCTTGTGGCTGTTGTAACGGGTTTTCTTTGGTGGTTAAACGCAGCGTTCTGTTCTGTGTTCTGTGCATTGGATTTTAGCAGCAAATGTCTCCGTGCTTTTTCGGTGAGCTCGTGCACCGACCATCCACACCAAGATACCAAATGGACGGGGCCTCCCTTATTGACGGGGCCTCCTTACTGACGGGGCCTCCTTACTGACGGGGCCCCTTAATCGAAGTGTCCATATAATCGATGGGGCCTCCTCCTACACCACCTTTGAGTTTTGGCTTCAGTATTGCTGTCACGGTTTTTGATCTTGTATTCACGAAAAAGTTGTATGTAAATAGTGATAAAACATCATTTTAATATTAACAAGGTCCAGATCCCCTTTGGACATATGAATAGCACCCCGTTCCGATTTCCCCCAATTGTCAGTTGACAACAAAAGTTGAGTAGGGCCCCGAGTGAAAATTTAAGTTTTTGCGTTAAAAGCAGGCACATTCCACGATCCCAGGCTTGGGATGTGAATACCATTTTTCGCGTGAAAACAGCTGTCTGTTTTCAGCACACATCTGCAAAACAAGTATAGGGGCCCCAGACAAGCACAGGCACGTTTCATGCAAGCCAAATTGAAGAGCGTACACATCGATATCGATGGAATCTTTTCTCGAATAAAACCTCTACCCACTGTAGCACCGTTGTTTGCTTGGTGTTTGTCTATTTTTGCTGCTAATTTCCTCGGCTACGAGCCGATGTATTGATATCCCTACCCTACAAACAACGAGCGGGATGTTTTAACATGGTGTGTGTAAAAACCTAGAGTTAAGCGGAGAATCAGTGTGAAATACACGGAGGCGAGAGCGCGTTTTGGTTTCGACACAGTTTTGGCACTAATACAGTTACACATGTGGAAATGTGTGCGTTCATTTTCGGCCAGCTCGCTCAGTTTGATCTGCTCGCAGCGCTGTGCTGATGTCGGTGTCTCGCTTGCACTGCTGCACCGAAAGTTCCTCTGTGTGCTCTCGTTCTTGCTACCACACGAAATCGTCAGTACAGCTCAAGGATCGGCAGCGAGCGGCCGCACGTGCGTCAGCCTAAGTCCTGGACGATTGGTGTTATGATTTTGTGAAGTGTTCAAGTGTTGTGCGAATTGAAATGAAGCTGCGCGAATGATTCGTAATGCATGTTATGTACATCGCGCAGCTTCATTTCGTACCTTTTTTATGTTTATAACAGGAGCTACGCAGATATTCGGCCACTTCAACGTTTGCATCGATGGAGTGATCGATTTTATTTTAGTTTAATATTGTGTATGTAAATGTGTGAAATCGTGTAAAGTTATGTAAATGTTTGAATAAAGTGATGAAAAAAAGATCGACGCGTGTTTGTTTTTTTGTTTAGCTTTAGATAACAAAAAATACGCGCGAGTGTGAGCGATCGCTGAACGAAAGAAACGCACACATCGCAACACGAAAGAAGCAAACACAAGCACACGAAAGGATTGAGAGAGCGCACCGTGTATTTTATATGGGAGCGGGAGAGAACCGTGGTACCCGTTCCCGCCCCCTTTTTTAAGCCTAGGAAATCTTCCATCGGCCTGACTCTAGGTTTTTACACACACCATGATAAAAATTACCCGCTCTTTGTCCGTAGGGGTGATGACATGCGAGAGAGAATAAAACTAGTAACACGAGAGAGGGCCACACGAAGCGCTTTCGGGTTTTTTCGCCTTCGCGCACATTTTGCTTTATGCGCGCGACTAAGTGAGCCTTGATGAGCGCGATCCCAGCTAGCAAAGCCGAAGGCCTTTGTATGGGAGCTGTTGTGACAGTACAACGGTCCAACAAAATGTAAACAAACAAGATACCGTATAGGTTACGATACCGTCCACGAGAGGGAGCCCCATAGGTAAAGAGACATGGAATTAAGGGAAACGACCTTTCTTCGGGATTAGGACGAGAGAGAGAGATAGAGAGAGAGAGAGAGAGAGAGAGAGAGAGAGAGAGAGAGAGAGAGAGAGAGTGAGAGAGAGTGTCTTCGGGAGAAAGTAGAAAAGTATAAAAGGGATGGCCGCGGAGAACATAAGTCTCTTTCGAACAAGTACGGATTTTTTTGTAACATCACGAGCAATACACAAGTTAAGACGTTATAAAAACCGCGCATTGTTTTAATCAAAACATTCGAACGAGCACTATTCCAGTTGCGGGAAGCCACATTTTACAAAAAAATCCATTTTAATTGGAAGTTCGCGAAAGTGCGTCAAAAGTTTGCGTTTGAGGAAAGCGTTCGGCGTTATACGAAAAGGTGAACGACCTGCTGTGTTAACAGAATGCAATGGAGCAGATTTAACCTACAGTGTGGTGTGCAGCCGTTGCACTCGAGCATTTCATCTACAGTGCACTAACGTGGATGATTCAGTGTACGACCTACATTGGTTCTGTGACATGTGAACACCAGGATCACCAGCTCCGCGCCGGGATCTGCCCCAAGAGGCCCTTACATCTAACCCAAGCGCCTACCATGAGAGCACCATCGCAACACTATGCCAATCCGTTAGGGCATAATATAACGAAGAACCAAACACCCATAGCGAGAGATGATGGTCAGTCATCTCAACTGGCCTTGCGAGCAGCGCTTTCCGCCGGTGTACCTCACCGAAGTGCAGCTCCTTTCCCGCCAACGGGAGGTCAGTTAGAGCAAGTTGCAGCATCTCAACAGATCTTGCGAGCTGCGGCCCCTGCCGGTGTACGCCACCAAAGTGCAGCACCTCCTGTGTCAATGGGAGGTCAGCAAATTACCACAGGAGAAGCCGGCCCAAGTGCTCAAATACCCCTGAGACAAGTAGCATCCAGTGTCATGCCGTTGGAGCCAGGCGCGGCATTTCGCCCACTTATGCCAATCCATCATTCTCGTCCGGTCAGTATTAATTTGGAGAATCCGTGTACCTCTTCGCGAACAACTGATTTACCGACCATCCCGTAACTGAAGACACCCTGAGGGAACTCAACAGACGCTTCAACCAAATCTTGGACGGTATAGGCACACCGCAACCAAGAGCCAGACAGGAAGTGGGATACCAGCGCCTTGAGAGGCTGATGGAAGCGGTGTTAGAACGACTTAGCGACGAACCGGATGGAGGGCGACGCCGTGCCAGTCTATATCATCCTAGTTCTACTATTTACGAAGATCAAGAGCAGACACATGACCTAAGCCGCAGCCAGAAATCAGCGCGACAAGCCGTAAGCGCGCATCTACCAGAGTTTGACGGAAACCCCGAAGATTGGTCCCACTTTGAAGCATGTTTCGAGGAAACTACAAAACTATGCGGCTATTCTGACGGAGAAAATGTAGCACGTCTGCGCCAAGCACTGAAAGGAAAGGCGCTGAAAGCGGTGCAAAGCAGATTGAGAAGGGGAGAGCACCTTTCGGAGATCATGGAAACACTACGGAACACATTCGGGCGTCCGATGACAGTAGTGACTACGCTCCTCGAGCAAATACGACGCCAACCCGTCCCTAAACACGATCGCCTTGAAAATCTAATCGATTTCTCTCTTTCAGTTGAAGAGATTTGCGCCACAGTGAGGACGAGTGGGGTTAAAACTAGTTATGATGGCCCGATATTACAGGAGCTTGTGGACCGTTTGCCCCCGACAGTGATGTTGCTATGGGGTATGCATTGTCGAACCTTACCAGCTGTAACCCTGCAGGAGTTCGGAAAATGGATAGTGGGGATAAAGGAATCGGTTCTGTACGTGAAACCGTTGAAATACGAACCACAAGTGCGACGCCACGTTAATACACACTCTGTCGGTGAGTCGATGGTTAACGAAGGTACTACATGCCTTTGCAACGGAGACTGTTCAAACCTGCTTTCCTGTGCTACCTATTGGAAGATGAATCAGATGGACCGTCTGAATTACGTCAAAAGACAGCACCTGTGCCGCAGCTGTTTGAAAAAGCACCATGGCCCATGCCCCCAGGACACTATATGCGGCAAGGCAGGATGTAACGGGAAACACCATCCGTCCCTTCATCTATATCGAGCTAATCCAAGCACGGCTAATGCAGAACATGTAAGTACGAGTAGACAAAGTACTAACCTTTCGCATTCTACCACTCTAAATAACATTATGCTTCGTTATGTGCCGGTTACATTAGAGGCCAACGGGCACAAAGTAAATACTGTCGCATTATTAGATGAAGGTTCCTCTATAACACTAATGGAAGATGAATTGTGCCACGAGTTACAATTAAAAGGAGCCAAGAAGCCATTATGCCTCAGTTGGACAGGAGGACAACAACGTGAGGAAAACGAGTCTATGTAGGTTAGCCTTAATGTGTCGGCTATCGGCAACAATAAACGTTCATACCGTATGCAGTTGGTTCGCACAGTAAAGAAATTAGATCTACCCGAACAATCGATTAACTGCAACCAGTTGGCAGCGAAGTACAAGCATTTGAAATCCCTCCCGCTGTCATCATTCAATCCATCAGCACCAAAACTAATTATAGGGATGGATCATTATTTCCTCACAAGACCGCTTAAGACAATTGAACGGTCTATAGAGGAGCCGGTAGCCACCAAGACTCGCCTAGGTTGGGTTGTCTCGGGAAAGTGCGATGTTCACGACGATAATAGAATCATTTCAAGTGTATCGGTGCACCGAGTCGTGTGAATGCCAAGACATCGATAAAAGAATAGATGCTGCAATGAGAGGATGTTTTGCGTTAGATGACGTAGTCAATTCTAAAGAAGGAAAGTTTCGCTCGAAGTGCGATGAGCGAGCGTTGGAAATACTTAATAGTAAAACAACGTTGGAAGGGAACCGATACACGTCCGGTCTGTTGTGGCGAGGCGATGAAATAAAACTGCCCAACAACTATTCGATGGCCCTAAAGAGACTAAACAGCCTCGAATGACGAATGAATCGAGAAAAACATCTATGGGACAACATGAACACAAAACTAAGAGAATATGTCGAAAAGGGTTACATTAAGCGACTATCTCAAAGCGAAAAGGAAATCTATCACCCTAGAAAATGGTATTTGCCAATATTTCCGGTGTTCAATCCTAACAAGCCCAATAAGTTGAGGATCGTATGGGATGCCGCAGCGCAGTTTAAAGGTTGTTCGTTGAATTCGGCGCTTTTAACTGGACCTGACCTTCTCTCCCCATTGCCTAACATTTTATTTCGGTTTCGAGAATATAAAATTGCCGTAGCTGCAGACATAAGCGAAATGTACCATCAAGTCTGCATAAATAGTACAGATCAGCAAAGCCAACGATTTCTATGGCGCTGGAGTCCAGATCAAGTACCTCAAGAGTACATTATGCGACGGATGACATTTGGTGCGTCATGTTCTCCTAGTTGTGCTCAGTATGTGAAAAATACGAACGCAGAAAGATTCAGTGATCAATTCCCACTAGCGGTAAAATGCATCAAAGAAGATTATTACGAAGACGATTTCTTGACTAGTGTGGAAACGGATAGTGAAGCTGTACAACTCACTAAACAAGTAGAATATATCCACATGAAGGGTGGATTTCCACTTCACAACTGGATGTCAAATTCTAAGGAGGTTTTGGACATCGTAGGAAGCAGCACCTGTGAAAGTAAAGATCTCAGTCTTGAAGCCACTGCAGTGTCACTTAAAATATTAGGAATGTGGTGGAATCCCTCTACAGACACTTTCCAATTCAAGGTCCCCGAAGCACTTAAAGCCTTTCTAAAGAAAGAAATAGTACCAACCAAAAGGCAGATCCTTAGTGTGTTGATGTCACTGTACGATCCACTCGGACTAATTGCTGGTTATTTGTTTTACCTAAAAGTAATTCTGCAAGAGATTTGGCGACCAAAAGTAGAATGGGATGAGACGATACCTTCAAATCTGTTAGTTAAATGGAGAAAATGGATCAATGTATTGCCAAAGCTTGAAAAACTATATATTCCGCGATGCTATAGGCCAGCTGTGTCAAACTCATTTCATCAGAGGGCCGCAAGTACAAATTTTCAGTGATTCGCGGGCCGCAATGTTGAGAATGAAAAATATACCCCAATATTTATGTAAAATACTTTTTTAGATTTTTATTGTTAATCAAATTGACTTTTTGTACCCTTCGCTTCTTATCTGGAATGGTTTGTTATGTACAAATTCGCGATGTTATTTTTATATGTGCTCTTTTTTATACTAGAAAAAAAATTTAATGTACTTTTAGTATTATTATTGAAATAGGATATTTTTCATTACTCGCGTTCTCTTACGGTAGTTCTGCTAGAAAATATCTGTCAAACACACTTTTTCACTGAAGTAGGGGAAGTCTAGCAGTCTGTGGTGAATCTTTTTCAAGCAATCCAAGCTATCCATCGCTGGATGAATAACAAAAATATTTGCTTGTGTAAACAGCTTTATTTTTCACAATTGTTGCTTTTATCGTACACGAGGGCTTTCAATCGTTTTTTGTGTGTCGTAGGAGGTGCCGTTCTGTTTGCTGTAATTCCTATTTTATTGCAGTTCTTGTAGATTAGATTATTCTCCAACGGTTTCAAATGGCTCTAAACTGCTCTATTGGCTTCGAACGGCACCGAACGGAACTGTTGGTTTGATTTGGCTGGATTTGACGTCGGAATAGCTAAAATCGGAAATGGTTTTGAGCCGTGGATGCGATTCCGACAATCAATCTACTAGTTGTTGCAAAGTTTCCTAGTGCGTGTATCAAGTTATTTTCAATCCTTTTTCGTTTGTAGACAGTTGACGCAAATCTATTTTTCCATACAGAATGTGCAAGCGAGTGTGCACAATATTATGCTAATGGGGCCCTTTCCGTTGTTCGTTGGCTGAAATTTCAGCCTGTCAGCTGTTTGCATTGTATAGCAGTTTTCGAGCAGCTATCTAAGTGAGTATAATATACATGTGGGCTTATCCCTAGGTGTATGAATTTAGAAGGCCAATTTTTTATCGCTTCTGCTTCTGAATGAAAATATTAAGAGTGTTTTGAGTATTCGTCAAGCCTCAAGAAAGCTTGTTTGAACAAATGATTTCACCCATCCTGTCAAAAAGTGATATTCAAATTTGGTTTTAAAAAACATACTATGAGACCACCTGGACTACATACACTTTGATTCTAGATTCCACCACGTGATCTCTTTAATGCACCTTGGGGTAAATGTAAACAACACCGTGTTTTCGAGCAGGTACTTGAATCTAATTCTAGCTTTGAGGCTAGAATATTCTAGACTGAAAATTGCAGGCTAGTTTTGTGTGTGGTTTTGTATGGAGTGTTTACATGATTTCAGCCTTCAACTGTCAAACTCCATACAAAAAACTGACTAGAATCGTGAAGGGCCCCAATATTCAGAATTTAATCGAAACATAATACGACTGAGCTTGCATTCGATTCAATGACTCTTAAGGGTCTCGATTGATATGTACGATTGTGTAGAATAAGTTTATGAGATGTTATGGGTACATTCATGTTAGTTTCGAAAAATATACCAAAAAAGGATTGTTCTGCTCTGGAAAATTAAATACACTTTAACAAATAGTAGTAACAGATTTATGGTCTGCAGTGCTTTTAGTAATTCTCAAAATATTCTCGTGGGCCGCATTCAGAATCGATGCGGGCCGCATGCGGCCCGCGGGCCACCAGTTTGACATACCTGCTATAGGCAATGCTCTATATAAAAGGTAAATGCCCTTCAACTACACATATTTGTAGATGCCGGCCGTGATGGCTACACCGCAGTAGCATACTTCCGATACGAGCAAGACGAAGTAATCGAAGTATCTCTAATAGGGGCAAAGACAAGAGTGACGCCCTTAGAATACGTATCAATTCCTCGACTCGAACTTCAGGCAGCAGTATTAGGCACCAGGCTCGCACACAACATAATATCTGCACACCGGGAGCCCATTGACAGCACAACATTCTGAACCGACTCTGAAGATGTAATACACTGGTTAAACGCAGATCACCGCGAGTACCACACCTTCGTAGTCTATCGAGTAGCAGAAATTCTAGATAAAACGACTGTACGTAAATGGCGGTGGGTATCAACGAAAGATAATGTTGCCGATGAAGGAACTAAGTGGTCGAACATCGACTGCCAGTTTATAACCAGCCGCTGGGTTGCGGGACCACCATTTCTATGTAATCCCGAATCATCCTGGATTCAAGAGCAACCTACAAGAAACGGCACTGAAGAAGAGAAACGCAAATCCGTTAACATACATTGCACACGAGAAGCTCTCTTTAATCTAGGTCAGTTTTCATGCTGGAGGAGGCTAGTAAACATGGTAGCATATATGTGGCGATTCATGAACAACGCCAGTTCGCCCGTGCACAGCCGATCGACAGGCCGGTTGACAAACTATGAGAAAATGTTAGCTGAACAGACTATCATCGTTGAAGCACAGCGGCAGGCATACCCCGAAGAGTATCGAACACTTCAAAAGTCTGGTGATGGAACTGCAATATTAGCAAAGAAGAATCCGCTGGCCAAACGTAGCCCGTATTTAGAACGCGATAGAATAATACGGGTCATGGGGCGAATCGATGAATGCCGCTACGTAGGAGATAATACTAAACGGCCAATCATTCTCCCCAACGATAGCAGTGTTACTGAGTTGATCATTCGAGGCTACCACTGGCGCTATGGGCATACGAATCAGCGAACGATTATGAACGAAGTAAGACAGCTACACGACATACCCGCTTTGAGATCAGTCTGCAACAGGGTAAAAGCAAGGTGTGAACTATGTCGTATAAGAAATGCTAAACCTAAGGAACCAATGATGGGGAATCTACCAAGTACTCGCCTGTCCCCGTTTGCGTGACCGTTTACCTACACTGGGGTAGACTATTTTGGTCCTTTTAACGTCACCAACGGTAGAAAGACGGAAAAACGATGGGGAGTATTATTTACCTGTCTTACGGTACGTGCGTTTCACATCGAAGTAGCACATTCCTTAACTACGAGCTCGTGCATAATAGCCTTTCGAAACTTTATTGCCCGGCGCGGCATTCCCAATGTTATTCTCTCGGATAAAGGCACAAACTTTGTAGGAGCGGAACGTGAATTGCGGGAATCTCTACAAATGATTAATTAGGATGAGCTTATAGACGAAATCAATATACCTTCTATTAACTGGTCTTTTAATCCCCCAGGTGCGCCACACTTCGGAGGAGCCTGGGAGAGGCTAATTCAGTCCGTAAAGAAAACGCTGTACGGAATTCGTTTTGCTAGAAACCCCACCGATGAAATCTTTCGCAACTGGTTGATGGAAGTCGAGAACGCAATCAATTCCCGTCCGTTGACAGAGGTACCGGTTGGAGGATAGGGAGGAGGAAGCGCCTATTACTCCTAACCATTTTCTAATAGGCAGCTCAGCGGGCGTTAAACCCTGCACTGCGTTTAATGATGCAGCGATCGCGCTTAAAAACACGTGGGAAACGTCACAACAATACGCGGATCTGTTTTGGCACAAATGGATCAAATCATACCTGCCGACGTTAACAAAGCGCAGTAAATGGTTTACAAGATGCAATCCTTTAAAGGTAGACGATTTAGTGCTAGTTATCGATGAAAATTTACCACGGGGCAGTTGGCCAAAAGGACGAATAGTTAGGGCAGACCAAGCTCCTGATGGTGAGGTTAGGCGCGTGCTCGTACAAATGGCAAGTGGGCGATTATTAGAAAGACCAGCAGTTAAGATTGCAAAAATAGAGGTCGGACCAAACTAGCGTGTATTGACACGTCGAAACACGGGGGGAGTGTTGTGACAGTACAACGGTCCGACAAAATGTAAACAAACAAGATACCGTATAGGTTACGATACCGTCCACGAGAGGGAGCCCCATAGGTAAAGAGACATGGAATTAAGGGAAACGACCTTTCTTCGGGATTAGGACGAGAGAGAGAAAGAGAGAGAGAGAGAGAGAGAGAGAGAGAGAGTGTCTTCGGGAGAAAGTAGAAAAGTATAAAAGGGATGGCCGCGGAGAACATAAGTCTCTTTCGAACAAGTACGGATTTTTTTGTAACATCACGAGCAATACACAAGTTAAGACGTTATAAGAAACCGCGCATTGTTTTAATCAAAACATTCGAACGAGCACTATTCCAGTTGCGGGAAGCAACACCTGGAGACACCCGAATGGTGATTCAACGTCCCAAATCGATCACGTTCTGATTGACGGAAGGCACTTCTTGGATATTATCGACGTTAAAACGCAAAGAGGCGCAAACGTCGACTCGGACCATTTCCTGGTCATGGTAAAGCTGCACCAGGAACTCTCCGTGGTTAACAACCAACGGAGTCAGGCCACCCCAAGGCTCAACCTGGATCGGTTGAAGTGTGCTGATGTGGCGGAGGGGTATGCGACAGTGCTCGGGGAAGCGCTACCGACCAACAACAATATCGCCACGATGCCCCTCGCAGACCAGTGGCGTATGGTGGAACGAGCCATCAGCACTGTAGCCGAACACAAGATCGACCGCTTACCACGTGGAGAGAAAAAGGAATGATTCGACGAGGAGTGCAGACGAGCACTATCCGAGAAGAATGCAGCGCGCCCGCATGCTACGGTATGAAACCCGTCAGAATGTGGAGATCTACAGACGACTGAGGAAACAGCAAACCGTGCTCTTCCAGGCCAAGCAGCGCCATTTTGAAGAGTCAGACGAACAGCTGCTGGAGCAGCTTTCTCAGTCGGGGGACACCCGCTTGCTCTACAGGAGATTGAAGGAGGCACGGTGCGGGTTTGCTCCTAAAACCGCAATGTGCCGGGATGCAGAAGGAAATCTCCGGACAGACGAGCCAGAGGTGATCGAAAGGTGGAAATGCTACTACGAAGGACATCTGAATGGAGCAGAGACAGGAGAGGCTGGCGCAAGTGACAGAACAAGGCAACCACCACAGCAGCAACACAGCAGTAACAACATCGACAGCATCGGCGCAGACGACGAGGTACCCCCGCCATCTCTGGATGAGATTGGCAGCGCCATCAAGCAGCTTAAGAGCAATAAGTCTGCCGGCAGCGATGGTCTGGCGGCCGAGCTCTTCAAGATGGGGCCGGAGAGGCTTACCGTCGAAATGGATCGACTGATGGTGAAAGTCTGGAAACAGGAGGAACTACCGGAGGAATGGAAGCTGGGTGTTATTCACCCAGTCTACAAAAAGGGCGACAGGCTGGATTGCTCAAATTTCCGAGCCATCACAGTCCTGAGTGCCGCCTACAAGATCCTGTCCCAGATCCTGTTCTGCAGACTTGCGCCCCTTGCTACAAATTTTGTCGGCAGCTACCAAGCTGTGTTTGTTGGAGGCAAATCCACCACCGACCAAATTTTCACTCTACGGCAGATCCTCCAGAAGTGCCCAGAGCGCCAGATCCCAACGCACAACCTGTTCATCGACTTCCAGGCGGCCTACGACACCATAGACCGGAAAGAGCTATGGAGCATCATGCAGCGGTACCACTTTCCTGAGAAGTTGATCCGACTGTTATAGGCCACCATGAACGGGGTGCAGTGATAGGTGAGAGTATCGAACTTGACGTCGGAATCGTTCGAATCTTATAGGGGTCTGAGGCAAGGTGACGGACTCTCCTATCTGCTCTTCAACATCGCCCTGGAAGGTGTCATTCGAGGCGCAGGGCTAAACAACGGCATCCGTGGCACGATCCTCTATCGGTCTCTCCAATTTCTTGGCTTCGCGGATGACATCGACATCATTGCACATTGGGCAAACGCCTGTATAAAAATCGAAAAACCAACTTCATCGCAGGTTAACACCATAATCATATCCTTAAAATAGATACTTAAACTTAGTTGAAACCAAAATATTTCACGTTTTTATCTTAAACTTACTGAGATATAGGCCATCAAAGTGTAAACTTTTTGTTTTTTGTCCCAATTTTGAGCAATTTTCGACCGAACATAAACCATCATATTTTAGTATATGATGGTTAGATTTTGATAATTAATGTGTCATTGGAAAGGTTTTTTGTCATACTTTGATGTAATGTCTGAATATTTTGTAAAAACTTGTTGTGAAAGTTCATTAATGATTGAAAACCAAACATCACTGCCGAATTTTTGGATATTTTCATTTTGGAGAGTGATTTTTTTTATGATTCGACTCGATTTCACTCGTGTGTCGTATATCATGGCCGCAAGCCGGTCTCATGGTACAGTCGTCAACTCGTACGTCTTAACAACATGCCCGTCATGGGTTCAAGCCCCAACTAGACCGTGCCGCCATACGTAGGACTGACTATCCTGCTATGGGGGGAAATCAATAAGTCACTGAAAGCCAACCCCACAAGTGGGTTGGCAGGCCTTGACCGGCATCGGTTGTTGAGCCAAACAAGAAGAAGAGTCGTATATCATAGGAAAGATCAACATTTTTCCTACGTTTTTACGTTGAAATTAGCTGCGACCATCCGCGACCCCGAAAATTATTGAACTTTTTCTTGAAAATAGCGCGAGCGATTTTGACGTGTTGTTGTATGAGTCATACACCACCAGTATCCAACTACCTGTCATAAACGGGCATTTGAAACAAACAGGCAGAAAACAAAGCTGAAGAAGAAAAACAGTTTAAAAAAGGTAGTAGGATAGGAAACGGCTCTTTTCCAAACAAACCATGAAAAACACAACTTTTTTAGCGCGTAATACTTTAAAAATTCGTTTTCAGTCAGAAACTTATGCCGCCTTCGTTTTAATTGCTAACAATTATTATTGATGCTGTTAACTGATACGCAATAATGCAATGTTGTGAGCAATAATTATTAAGTTTTATTCGCTGTCTTGACGATTTTAGTATAGGACTACCCTTTATAGTAAGATAAATTGTATTGAATGAAGAAAAATTACAATAGCACGAGGAATCGATTTTCATCCCGGCGTTTGTATGGCGGTTGCCCACTGTGCATTGGCAGGACAACAGCGAAGGTGTGTGAGGCATACACCCGACTCAAACGCGAAGCAGCAAGTATGGATTGAGAATCAATGCGACGAAGACGAAGTACCTGCTTGCCGGTGACTCAGACCATCTGGGCAGCAGTGTATACAGGGTTTTTCAAGCCAGCTCAACATCGTGACACTATTTTTCAAACACGTAAAACGATTGTCAACATCGTACATACAATTCGAATCCGTAAACTCTTTTCGATTTGGTAAAACTAGATTTTGAACGCGTAAAATCCCATCTCGAATCTGGAAAATGTATGTTGGCTGTCTTGTCACCCATTATACATTTTCCAGATTCGAGTTGGGACTTTACGCATTCAAAACCTAGTGTTACCAAATCGAAAAGAGTTTACGGATTCGAATTGTACGTACGATGTTGACAATCGTTTAACGTGTTCGAAAAATAGTGTTACGATGTTGAGCTGGCTTGAGAAACCCTGTAAGATGACGGCGACAGTCTCGAGGAGGTAAAGGAGTTTTGCTATCTCGGGACGGTCGCTACTTCGTACAACGACATCAGCAGCGAAATTCGGAGACGCATTTTGCAGGGGAATCGTGCATACTATGGGCTTCTCCGACTGCTAAGATCCAGAAGACTTCGAGCCCGAATGAAATGTGAGTGTAGCATATCTGCTAAACAGAACTTATTATAAACCACACTATCAACTATAGACTCATTGTAGCACACCTCAGATCAATCCACACCATAGCATAGCACACCCAGACCATACCGTTCATATAAAAAACAATTGAGACACATCTATCGAAAACAACCGAAACGCGCAACCAAAGCAATTCAAGCGTTACTGTAGCCAAATAGACAAACCGAGAACGCATATCAACTTAACGCTAAAAGCGCTGCGAAATTGACAGACACCTCACTCCAATACAATGTATGAATTGCACCTCATTTCAATAACCTTTAATTAGGACAAAAACACATTCCAAAACCAAAATTTACGAAACCCATTGAGTATAAATACCGTGGCAAGTCAGATTCGTTCGGACTGCCAAGATAGGACGTTACGCTTCCTAATACTTCGCCTTCCAACTTATTTCAAGAGTTTAGTTATGTCCCCCTACCCAAGGTAAGGCTTCCAAAACTCCAACGTTTCCAGTAAGGGAAACCTCCTAAAGGTTTTTATGATCGCCTGGACGATCAAGTGTCCGAAAAGTCCGCTACGGACGAAGTTTCATTCCACCTCGATACATGTCAGCGAAACACTGACCTACCGCGATGGTACGCGTTAATCAGTTGTGCCGTATGTACACTCATCAAAATACTTGGCGACCGTATCTAAAACCAAACATATTACATGGCGACTGTAACGATCGCCAAACCTACTACATGGCGACCGTGACCATAATCTGCAATCGACGGGCAGAAGTTTAAGTAAAAATCAAGTAAAATGTGATACGTATAACGGTAACGTAAAGCGTAAGTGTCGTGTGACGAACCAAAAGTATTGTGACCATAACCGGCATTCGACGGAACAGTGAAAAAAAAAGTGTCAGATGTGCATTTTTTTACGGAACATTCATCAACGCAGCTGGCGCAAGTAACCCATAGGTAAAAAAACAATAACGATGAAAGAACAGCTACAAGCAAGTTCAGTGCAGTGCAGAATGAAAAATAAAAACATTTAGTGCAGTGTAAGTGCAAAATGAATGTTTAATTGATGAACAAACATTATCCGTACACAGTGTTGTGAGAACCTATCCCAATGTGTAAAAACGTATGAACACTCTTGCGATCGATTTACCAAGTAGAGTAAAGTTGAAATGAGAAACGATGAAAGCTAAAAAAAAAGCTAACTTTTTACAATAACCCACAATACAGCACAGATTTATAAAATGGGTAACGACGCATCAAACCCTAAAGCTAATGTCAATGGTGATAATGATCTTACCATTATTCAAACACAAAATGTTCACTCAGAGCAGCATGAAATCCATGAGTTAAAACTGAACATTGTGCTGATACTTCTTGCTATAGTACTCATGCAAAAAGTAATTAAAACCATTTTCAAAATATTGAAAACTCTAGCAAAACGTTATGCAATCAATAACATGCAACTGCCTATATAGTTTAACTCATTTTGGTAATCTATACGATTCGTGGAGCAAGTGATATGGAATAACAAAAAGAAGTGCAAAACAAGTTGTGGTCAGCGTGATTGAACGGAACAACCGTTCCCAACGTGGAAGACGAAAATACAAGGTGAGCTCACTGTCCAATCTGGATTCGCAGGCGAAAATGGACAAAGGATCCCAACTCCGACAACACATCGAGCGACGACTGATGACACATGCTATGTATTTAAACAAGGTACCGTAAATATACAATTTTACTGATGAGGCTGCATAAATATGCAAAAACTATTCGAAAATATAGAAATATTAGATAGAATTTATGAACAGGTGAAATAGCTGAACAAATGTTACAGGCTTTGAAAAATTTGAAACCTTGCATGAAGCAATAGAGCAAGCAGTAAAGTTGGAGCTAGAAGACAAAACGAAAAAGGGAAGGAATGAACAGATAAAGATCCTATATTCAAACGCTACCAGGAACAATAGAGGGTATGGAAACTACTACCAGGGAAGGAACAATTTCAACAAATTCCCAAATAATAGTAGGTCTCAAACACAAAACCCACCCAGGTTCCCACGCGTAAGATATGGACAGCACAACAACCGAAATAATAATAACATCAGATATAACAACAATAACAAAACTAACAACAACAGAAATCAGCAGCCAAATCGGCAAAATAATTCTAATAGAAATCAGTACGTACATTCAAGTCAGAGGCAAAATACTCGAGCGCCTATTCATAACACAGTAACAGCAGAAGAACAGAATAATTTTTTAGCGCACCCTTAAGCATCAGAAAATACCCTATACTAACCATAAACACTGATGCAGATAATTTTATAAAGTTAAAATAGAAATTGCAAAGGGAATCTATAGCACACTCATCATAGATATAGGAGCAACCGTATCCGTACTTAAAGCTAGTAAGTTAAAACCAGGTTGCAAGATCAATACATCTAAAAAATTAACTTTGATAAGCTCTAGTGACCATGAATCAGAGACTTTAGGAACTGCTATGAGAACAATTCACTTTGGCGATTATTCCATTATACACGAATTTCATATAATAGAAGACGTAGAATCCATTTTTTCTGACGGACTGTTATGAAAAGACTTTATAAAGCACAGATGTATTGTTGATTATGTAAATTGGATGATATACTTCTCATCTGATAACGGATTGATTTCACATCCAATAGAAGACAATGTAAATGGAAATTATATTTTACCAAAACGAAGTGAAGTAGTACGAAAAATAACCATACCAAACTTGACAGAAGATTCAATCATCTTATCACAGGAAATCCAACCAGGAGTATTTTGCGGAAACACAATAGTCTCAAAACGTAATCAGTATATCAAATTCATTAATACCACTGATAAAGATGTTTCTTTTGAGATAAAATCTTATAATCCAAAAATCGAACCTTTAACAGATTATGAACAGCTACAGAGAAAATCAAACACATCTAGAGAACGAATACAGAAAATTCATAACAAAATTCATGTAGAAAATATTCCACAAATAGCAAGAGAAGAATTAGAAAATCTTATCACAAAATTCTCGGATATATTTTGTTTAGAAGATGAACCGGTCGCTACTAACAATTTTAATTCCCAGGCAATTTCATTGAAAGATAACATTCCTTCTTATATACCAAATTACAAGCAAATACATTCACAATCTGAGGAAATGCAATCGCTTGTAGAAAAGATGTTAAAAAAATAATATTATTGAACATTCTGTTTCGTCATATAATTCACCGATACTATTAGTACCGAAGAACCCTACGGACAAAGAGCGGGTAATTTTTATCATGGTGTGCGTAAAAACCTAGAGTTAAGCCGATGGAAGATTTCCTAGGCTTAAAAAGGGGGCGGGAACGGGTACCACGGTTCTCTCCCGCTCCCATATAAAATACACGGTGCGCTCTCTCAATCCTTTCGGGTGCTTGTGTTTGCTTCTTTCGTGTTGCGCTGTGTGCGTTTCTTTCGTTCAGCGATCCCTTACACTCGCTGCGTATTTTTTTGTTATCTAAAGCTAAACAAAAAAAAAACAAACACGCGTAGATCTTTTTTTCATCACTTTATTGAAACATTTACATAACTTTACACGATTTCACACATTTACATACACAATATCAAACTAAAATAACATTCATCGCTGCATCGACGCAAATGTTGAAGTGGCCGAATATCTGCGTAGATCCTTTTGTACACGTTGATTACTGTAAAAAAGGTACGAAATGAAGCTGCGCGATGTACATAACATGCATTACGAATCATTCGCGCAATTTTATTTGAAGCTGCACAACACTTGAACACTTTACAAAATCATAACACCAATCGTCCAGGACTTAGGCTGACACACGAGCGGCCGCTCGCTGCCGATCCTTGAGCTGTACTGACGATTTCGTGTGGTAGCAAGAACGAGAGCACACAGGGGAACTTTCGGTACAGCAGTGCAAGCGAGACACCGACATCAGCACAGCGCTGCGAGCAGCCCTACGGACAAAGAGCGGGTAATTTTTATCATGGTGTGCGTAAAAACCTAGAGTTAAGCCGATGGAAGATTTTCTAGGCTTAAAAAAGGGGGCGGGAACGGGTACCACGGTTCTTTCCCGCTCCCATGTAAAATACACGGTGCGCTCTCTCAATGCTCGCGCCCATACGCGAGCATCCTTTCGTGTGCTTGTGTTAGTTTCTTTCGTGTTGCGCTGTGTGCGTTTCTTTCGTTCAGCGATCGCTCACACTCGCTGCGTATTTTTTTGTTATCTAAAGCTAAACAAAAACGTAAACACGCGTAGATTTTTTTTCATCACTTTATTGAAACATTTACATTTTAACTTTATACGATTTCACACATTTACGTAAGTTGATACACAATATTTGACTAAAATAAAATTGATCACTCCATCGATGCAAACGTTAAAATGGCCGAATATCTGCGTAGATCCTTTTGTACACGTTGATTACTGTAAAAAAGGTACGAAATGAAGCTGCGCGATGTACATAACATGCATTACGAATCATTCGCGCAGCTTCATTTGAATTCGCACAACACTTGAACACTTGAACACTTTACAAAATCATAACATCAATCGTCCAGGACTTAGGCTGACGCACGTGCGGCCGCTCGCTGCCGATCCTTGAGCTGTACTGACGATTTAGTGTGGTAGCAAGAACGAGAGCACACAGAGGAACTTTCGGTACAGCAGTGCAAGCGAGACACCGACATCAGCACAGCGCTGTGAGCAGATCAAACTGAGCGAGCTGGCCGAAAATGAACGCACACATTTCCACATGTGTAACTGTGTTAGTGCCAAAACTGTGTCGAAACCAAAACGCGCTCTCGCCTCCGTGTATTTCACACCGATTCTCCGCTTAACTCTAGGTTTTTACACACACCATGATAAAATATCCCGCTCGTTGTTTGTAGGGAAATCAGTTGAAGACAAGAAGAAATGGCGTGAAGTAGTGGATTTTCGGCAGTTAAACAAGCAAATTTTACCAGACAAATTCCCTTTACCTCGCATAGACACGATACAAGATCAGTTAGGAAGAGCCACATATTTCAGCACATTGGATTTGATGTCAGGGTTTCATCAAATCAAGCTTGATAAAAATTCTAAAAAATATACAGCTTTTTCCACACCAACAGGCCGCTATCAGTTTACACGAATGCCATTTGGACGCAACATCAGCCCAAACAGCTTTCAAAGGATGATGGCTATCGCTTTGGCTGGTTTAACACCAGAGCTAGCATTTGTATATACAGATCATTATCTGCCCTAGCGTTTATCTGCCCTAGCGCAACTAAAGCCTTCCTTCGCTCCTGGACCCGACGGAATTCCTTCTACCGTGCTGAAACGCTGTCAAACGACAGTAGCACCTATCCTTGCAAAATTGTTCAATGCATCGCTAGCCAATGGCTACTTTCCCAAAACATGGAGGAAATCTTGGATGGTTCCTATTTACAAAAAGGGCGACAGGACAGATGCCATCAACTACCGGGGTATTACATCTTTGTGTGCCATTGCCAAGGTGTTCGAACTAGTGATATACAAACATCTGCTACATGCATGCCGCAGCTACCTAAGCCCGTGTCAACATGGATTCGTGCCAAAAAAGTCGACTACCACGAACCTGGTTGAGTTTGTAACCTATTGCACTAGTCAAATTGATGCCGGAGCTCAAGTCGATGCAATTTATACAGATCTGAAAGCAGCATTCGACTCTCTTCCGCACGCAATTCTTCTCGCTAAACTCGACAAGCTAGGAGTTCCCAGCTCGCTCGTACAGTGGCTTAAGTCTTACCTAATTAATCGCACATACATCGTGAAAATTGATAAGCACATGTCCAAAGAAATAGTCAGCAGCTCGGGTGTGCCACAAGGAAGCAATATTGGCCTGTTTCTCTTCATATTGTTTATCAACGATGTTATCCTGGCTTTACCTCCCGACAGTATCAGTCTGTTTGCCGACGACGCAAAAATTTTTGCGCCTATTCACAACACAGGTGATTGTACATTCCTGCAAGACTGCATCGAAATTTTCTGTTCGTGGTGCAAGCGTAATGGACTGACTATCTGCATCGAGAAATGCTACTGTGTGTCTTTTAGTCGATGCAGGAGCCCAGTGACTGGGACCTACTTCATGGACGGCACTGCAGTTAATCGACAGCATCATACCAAAGACCTGGGCGTTCTGCTTGACTCTAATTTGAACTTTAAACAGCATATCGATGACGTTGTAGCTAGAGGAAATCAATTACTTGGCGTGGTTATCCGGACAACTAATGAATTCCGCAACCCCATGTGCATCAAAGCTGTGTACAACTGCATCGTTCGTTCGGTTCTGGAATATTCGTGCGTAGTGTGGAGCCCAGCTACCGCTTCTTCAATTGCTCGACTTGAGGCGATTCAACGTAAGCTCACGAGATATGCCCTACGCCTACTTCCCTGGCAGGATCGCAATAATCTTCCTCCGTATGCTGCGCGGTGCCGTCTTCTAGGCCTTGAACCTCTTTCGGTTAGAAGACGCAATGCACAGTGCTCTTTCATCTGGATTGCTAAATGGGATTGCATTCTTCTGGATTGCTAAATGGCTCTATCGACTCATCGCCTTTGTTGCATCGAGTCGATATCTATGCACCATCCCGAACACTTAGGTCTAGAGAAACTCTACGGCTCGCTCAACCCCGTTCCAGTGCTGGTCGGTCTGACCCTATGTTCCGCATGTCGGCTGTCTTCAACACTGTCTCGGATTGCTTCGCCTTCGACATCTCAACTCAGTGCTTCAAGGAACGTCTCCGGCTTTTGCCGTGGCCGCAGTGAATTGCGATGCAAATCTTATTTTTGATATGTATTTTTTTTTCAATTGAACTGTTACATCTTAATTAGGCCATAGATTAAATAAATAATAATAATAATGCAATGCACAGCATCATATCAGTAATTTAGGTAATTTTTGATAGGCTAAGAAAGTACAACCTTAAACTAAATGCAGCGAAATGTTGTTTCTTCAAAACAGAAGTAACGTACTTAGGTCATAAAATAACAGATAAAGGAATTTATCCGGACGACGCAAAGTTTGACCCAATTAAAAACTTCTCGATTCCTACTAATGCTGACGAAGCAAGACGTTTTGTCGCATTTTGTAATTATTATCGTAAATTTGTTCAGAATTTTACTAAGATAGCTAAACCAATTAATAATTTGATTAAGAGAGACGTTAAGTTTGCATGGACTTCAGAATGTCAAGCAGCTTTCGATACATTGAAACAAAGCTTACTCTCACCCACAATTTTACAATATCCAGATTTTAAAAAGCAATTCACAAATACGACAGACGCATCGGATATGGCATGTGGTGCAGTGTTATCACAAATAACAGATGGAAACGATTTACCAGTCGCGTTTGCGAGTAAATGTTTTACACCAGGAGAGAAGAATAAGCCAATTATCGAGGAAGAGCTTACAGCTATACATTGGGCAATTAATTATTTTAAACCTTATGTATATGGTCAAAAATTTATAGTTAGAACAGATCATAGACCACTAGCATACTTATTTGGTATGAAAAATCTTACTTCTAAACTGACCAGAATGAGACTAGATTTAGAAGAGTTTGACTTTGAAACAGAATATTTAGCAGGTAAAGCTAATGTTGCGGCAGACGCACTATCGAGAATAATCCTTAACTCGGATGACCTAACGGCATCAATACCAAAATCAAAAACGATTTTAATGGTTAATACGAGAGCCATGGTTAAGAAAAATAACGCGCAAACTGATATAAACAAAGGTAAACCAATCGCAAAACAGATAGACCTTCAGAAGTGAGAAAGGTATTGAAAATAGGTACGCAGAGAAATAAGAACAACGTTAAATTCATAATATACAACCATTCATATGGAGTAGCACTAGGAAAATTTCTTTTGAGAAAATATGTAAATAAAAGTCAAGCATTAGAGTTTGCTCTTCTAGAAATGTGCAAAATCGCGAAGCAATATGGAAGAAATAAGCTAGCATGGTCAGAAGAAGACCATTTATTCAAAGAATATTCCCAACAAAAAATTACGGAAATCGCTAACAGAGCCATTACCAAGTTTGAAATAATCCTTTTTACTCCAACTAGATGGATAACAACAGAGAAAGATAGGCTGAGAATAATTTCAGATTATCATATGACCCCTTCGGGAGGACATATAGGCCAGTACAGACTGTACCAGAAAATAAGGGAAAAATATATATGGAAAAATATGAAAGATGATATCAAGAAATACGCACGAAATTGTAAGGCATGCATAATTAATAATACGCCTAGACATACTAAGGAAGACACAGTTGTAACTACAACACCGACAAAACCTTTTAACATAATATCAATCGACACAGTAGGACCACTAACAAAAACTAACAAAAACATCAGGTATGCAATAACCATACAATGTGACTTAACAAAATACATCGTAGCAATACCTATCCGTAACAAAGAAGCAAATACTATAGCAAGAGCATTGGTAGAAAACTTTATTCTTACATTTGGAACATATATCGAATTAAAATCAGATCAAGGACTAGAATATAACATTGAAATATTACACAAAATCTCAGAAATCTTTAAAATTCAAACAGTCCTTTAGCACAGCTTACCACCCACAGACTATAGGATCGTTAGAAAGAAAACATAGATGTCTAAACGAATACCTAAGAAGTTATACAAACGAACATCATAATGACTGGGACGATTGGACAAAATTTTACGAATTTGTTTACAATACAACAGAACACTCAGTGTTGCAAATGCAACTTCTTCCTAATCGCATAAAATAAACTAGACGCGTTTTATAAAACTTTGTTTTAACGAACTATAAAGAACGTGTCTTTATTCGCGGTAGCAAGAAAAAAGGACGAGAGCGCATCTCTCGTCTCTATTTATAATATACAATTCGCGAAGGCCGCTGTCGTCTTCGATCGTTCCCTTTCGCGCGCCTCGTGGTTGACTTCGTAAACGTCAATTGGAGTCGAAATAGGCCCATGCAGCAGACAGCGCTAAAGGGCCATTACACGTTTGTAATATTCTCCCCATCAGTGAAAACCGCTCGTTATCACTTTAAACCCGTATCGCTGTTTGGTGCCCCAGGGCTCCTATCCCTCACAATCCTTAGTAACATCGGAAACCTTGCCACTTTCTTCGTCTTCCATGGGTTTCACGTCCAGTACTGCGAGTTTTGTAGCTGGTCGCTCTAAAATTCCGTTCGCTGTTTGCACTGTGGCTCGTCTGACCTGTCCATCTCCAGATCGCACTACTGCTAGCGCGCGCTCCTTTGGCCAGGTATATCGGGGCAGGTTTGCGTCCACGATGATCACGACATCTCCTTCTTTGATGGGCCGTACCGACTGGAACCATTTCGAGCGGCGGGTGAGTGTGGGCAGGTAATCCGCGACCCACCTCTTCCAGAAGATGTCAGCGTTCCGCTACGTTGTTCTCCACGTTGCTGATACCGCCGCTGGTGAATCATCAAACGGGACAGAGCGCTTGGTACCGTCGGAGCTGCCTAATAGAAGGTGATTAGGCGTTATAGGCATGTCCATCTCATCGTTTAGTGGTACATATGTTAGCGGCCGCGAGTTTATAATCATCTCCACTTCGGCTAAGGTAGACTGCAGCACTTCATCCGATGGGAGTCGTGGCAGGTTGAACTTGCACAAGATTTGCTTCACAGATCGTACCAGGCGCTCCCAGCATCCACCAAAGTGGGGTGCTGCAGGGGGGTTAAACGTCCATCTAAAAGTTGAAGTAGAGAACTCACAAATTAATTAATCTTCGTTTACCTCTGATACTGCCTCCTTCAGTTCCCTTGACGCTCCGATGAAGTTTGTCCCACGGTCGCTTATGATTTCTCTCGGAGGCCCGCGCCGTGCCACGAAGCGACGTATGGCCAAGATGCACGATGTCGTATTGAGAGAATGCGCCAGTTCCAAGTGGATTGCCCGGGTTGTGAGGCATGTAAAGATAACTCCCCATCGTTTTTCTGTACTACGTCCCACGACCACTAACATCGCTCCGAAATAGTCCAGCCCAGTATAAGTAAATGCACGTTGTCCAACCGCCGTTCGGCATCTCGGTATACTACCCATCATTGGTGGTTTCGGTGCTGCATTCGCATTTTTACAGTACTGACAAGAATGCCGTATTCGGTTATACTCGGCCAAGACTCGTGGTATGTAGTACCTCGCTCGAAGCTCGTTTACGTACAGCGGTACGATGGTTGCAGTGACGATATTTCACGTGATATGCCAGAAGGATCAGCCCGGTAACATGATGTCGGCGTGGCAGGATCACCAGCTTTCTCAACGGTTCACTAGCTATTGAGCAGATATCCAGACGTCCTCGCATCCTTATTAACCCACAATCGTCCAGCTCCGGCGACAATTTGTAAAGGGCGCTGCTTTTCTGTAGTGCTCTGTTCACTTCTCTTTCTTCCCTTGCTTGCTGCTTCAGCAACTTTACTTCTTCTGGGAACGCTTCCAGCTGAACTTGAGCAAATATAATGCGTTCGGATGCCAAGAGTTCCTCCTGTGTCAGCGGTCCTCGGGTTACTGGCGTTTCGGTCAGCCGATGTCGAGCATTGTTAACGAACCGGATCACGTAGCCTATCGATCTTTCAAGCCTCGTCTATCTAGAAAATCTATCAAACGTGATTAGTGGAACAGTCACGGAATGATGGAGTACGTTACGAAGCAGTTCCTCCGGTGTATCGCTAGAGATATGGTTCTCAACGGGCCATTCATCCTCGGGACTCCATAAAAAACTGGGCCCTCGAAACCATCTGCTCGACGGATTCATATCAGGGATCCTCTGCCACTTGGTTCCTTCGTCTGCGACGTTTGCCTTAGTAGGAAGCCACCTCCACTCCTTCACCTCTGTCGACTCTAGGAGCTCGCTGACCCGGAACGCGACAAACGGACTATATCTGCGATGATCAGATTTCAGCCAGCTCATTACGTTTCTAGAATCTGTCCAGAAAATCCTCCGCGTGATCTTCATTCGATGATATGTTGCAATGCTCGTCGCTAGTCGAACCCCGATCACTGTTGCTTGTAGCTCTAGTCGCGGTATCGACAAGAACTTCAACGGGCTCACGCGCGTTTTCGACCCTATAAGCGAGTATTCAATTCCTCTTCGAAACGAAAGTATGCTACTGCTGCTATCTCATTTTCACTGGCATCACAGAAGATGTGCAACTGTACATTTCGCACCGCGGCGGATGTTTTTACACGGTAGCAACGTGGAATCCGGACGGACTGAAGTGATGGTAAAGTGCTAATCCATTTAAGCCATTTCTCCGCACAGTCCTGATCGATCTGTTGGTCCCAGCTGTAGCCTGCACGCCAGATTTGCTGAAGCAGAATCTTCATGAACATTAGAAAATTTCCAACAAGACCCAATGGATCGTATACAAGCATCAATGTGCGCAGTACTTCCCGCTTCGTTGGCATTCGCGTACCAGATAGAAGACCTTTATCGTGTTTTAAATTCAGGCGAAAAATAAAGGAATCCGTTGTAGTCTCCCACCACATACCTAATACTTTTTCCGCCGACGAGTCCATGACCACACCTCGACCATCCTCCTGGCTGACTCCCCATCGTAGCCGCTCCAACACTTCATTAGAATTTGACACCCAGTTGCGTATTTCAAATCCTCCTTCCGCATGTATGTGCCGCACTGTCTCAGCAAGCTGCGCCACTTCTTCGCTCGTTTCTGCGCTGGCGAGCATATCGTCCACATAGTGCTCGTATTTGATACAATGGACGGCACGCGGGAACTGTTCAGCAAACCTTTCGGCGTTATTATTCTTGACGAAGTGAGCTGTACCTGGTGAGCACGTTGCACCAAATGTCATAACAGTCACGGCGTACGTTGTCGGCTCAGCATTGTGTGTCTCTTCTTCGTCCCAGAAGATCAGCTGGCTGCGCTGATCTTCCTTCTTCATGTTGATTTGAAAAAACATTTCGCGGATATCACCAGCCACAGCTACGCGAAACTCTCGAAATTTATGAAGAACGCTCATTAGTTCTGTTAGTTGATCCGGTCCTAAGAGAAGAAAGGTGTTAAGGCTCACCCCATGAACTTTTGCGGCCGCGTCAAAAACCATTCGAAGCTTTCCCGGCTTGTTTTGATTTATTACCGGAAATATAGGCAGACACCAATCGCGTGATTTTCGTTCAACCAACTCTTCCGTTTCTACGCGTCGAATGTATCCCTTCCTCTCGTAATCTCTCATTTTTTCTATGATAGCTTTGGCTAATGCAGGATCCCTTCGCATTTTCTTCCTTAAACATTCGTTGCGCCGCAATGCCATGTCTTTATTACAAGGTAATCGAACATCATCGTATTTCCATAACAACCCGGTTTCAAACCTACCGGACTTCAGGTGAGTCTCCCTTGTCAGTATCTGAATGGCCCTGGTATCATCTGTGGACATTAGCGTTTGAGATTGGTTGAAAATCCCTAACGACTCGAGGGCGAAGTACCTTTTCACAGCATCAGTTAAGGCTTCGTTGCTAGTTTCTTCACATTCGCATATGTGGAAGCAGTGTGTATCACTATTGGCGGATGAAGAGGCAATCGGACATCGACCATAAATCGTCCAACCGAGTCGAGTTTTTAATGCGATCGGTTCATTTTTTTTCCCTTCCTTGGTCTTTATCGGCTTTCCTAGGTTACTGTTATCGGTTCCGATGAGTATTCGTGGTGCCTGATTATAATACGTACTAAAGGGCACCCCACGGAGGTGCTTATATCTTTCCATGAGCTGCTTGGAAGAAACCGATTGCACGGGCAAAGATAAATTGTGCATGGTGTGAGCCCCTGATATTTCATGAATGGATGCTCTGTCATGTATCCCTGATATGCGTAGTGAAACCCCTTTAGCGAACCCGCTTCGTTTCTTGTTGTGTTTCCAGTCCATTTTAGGCAAATGGGACTGGGAGTTCCCTCTACTTTAAGCTCCTCTACCAGGGAATGATCAACAAACGTAGAGGACGATCCATTATCAATGAATGCAACGGTACGAATGGTTTTATTTGAGCCGTAGAGGACCACTGGTACATATTGAAAGAGGATGCCGTCACTTGAACCACAGTGGGTAAAACAATGCTCCTGAGATACCACCGCTTGCCGGGCAGTTTCAGCTACTTCGTGCAGCAAAGGATGATGCATTCCGTCAGACCCATCTCTCCCACACTCAGACTTCACATAACAGCCATTGTTATGGAACTTCAAACACTTCCGCCACAACTCTTGTCTCCTCACAAATGCTCGCCTATCGGTAGGAGTCAAATCAAGGAATCTAAAACACTCGCCTAGACTTCTACAAGTACCGCGACACATTAGGCATGAGCGTTGACGGGGTGCTTCGTTAGTAGAGGTAGTTTCATGAACATTTAAATACGCCCGGGCCCTTCTAGGTGGTTGTGATCGATCGGTATTCCCACGGTTATATTGGTCGGTGTTAGTGTTGGGACACACCTCAAGCTTTGCGCCCGCTCCTATCTCCGCGATCCACTTACCGAAATCCATAAGCGTTACCTCAGGTAGGCGCAGTTTGTACCGCCCCCATTCCAAGCGCTTAGTCGGGGGAAGCTTCGCCGATAGTTCCTTCAGAAGCGCGACGTTGCATTGGTAGTCGCGTAGCCCGGAGATTCGAATCGCAGCACACATTTTCCGTACAGCTGATCCAAACGCTGCCATCGTTTCCAGTTTTTCAATTTTGGGAGCAGTCATCGTCCTCACTTTCTCGATCAAGGTGTCTACGACCAGTTCTGGCCTTCCGAATTCCGCTTCCAGGACACTTAGCGTCTCGTTCAAGCTGTTAGGAAGTAGCAGCAGATCCTCAACAGCCTCCAAAGCAGGTCCACGAAGAGCCTTTTGCAGACGCAGAAGGTTCTCCTCCTCGGTGTAGCCACAAGCGGCAGATGAACGTTTAAAATGCGCATAAAATATTGGCCATTCTGAAATTGCACCGCTAAAGGAAGGCAGTTCACTTCCGATTGCATGCCGCGCATTCCCATGGCTTTTATTAAGCTCCGTGCTTCCGAGGCCGGCGTATGGCGATGATGACACGTGGTTTGTACCACCATTTTGTACATTTGTCGAGTTCAAATTGTACTGCCTAACGTGATGGCTTTCACGACCATTCGTAAAGGAATTATCCACCGCGCAACGCCACGCCGCATACTCTTGCTCTTCAGCCGCTCGTTGATCCTAGAACCATGTCGGATCGTAATGTGAGGGAAAGCTAGCACGGCTTCCCGTAGGTGTTAACGGGTGATGACTCAGGCGATGGTGCCCAGCGCTACCGCCATCGCGTTGCACTCCGGTAGCCATACCGATACGGTCCGTCTCGGTAAGCCACGCTACAGTTTTCTCCACTTGACCCGACGAGCCTACCTGACCAAATTGCCGCAAAATTTCCAGTTCGCGTTCCTCGAATTCAATCTCCTTACGAGCCTTCTCCGCTTCGAACTCAAGCCGATCAAGCTCAAGTCTTCTCCTACGTACCACATGCTCACGAGCTGCTAACGCATCCGGGGTCGCCGATACTCTCACCTTTCCTGGCGTTGCGTCCTTCGCCTCGGTGTTTCGCACAATCGAGCTCGTCGACGGCGCCGCTTGTTGCTCGTGCTGCTGAACGACCATCCCAGACGTTGCGTCCTTCTCCCCGCCACTCCGTGCGGGGATCTCATCGTGGGTCCAGCTTGCTGCTCGTGTTCAGCGAGCTGTTCGCAGGAGCCTTCTGTTTCAGGGCTGTTGCTTAACATTTTCACTTATCACTTCTAAATTCGCGTCACTTCTCGCACCGATTTACGTTACGCTCCGGATGAACACTTCGCGTTTTACTAGCGTACTCGCGGTTCACTCCCGAGACTTACACAACAATACACACCGGCGACCTAATAGAATGATTTTCACGTGTGATAGTTTTTATTGTTAAGGACAACTAAAGTTCGAACGCGGTAGAAGTTCACTTAACACGCAGTATTATACGTTCTTTATAGAATGTTGCAAATGCAACTTCTTCCTAATCGCATAAAATAAACTAGACGCGTTTTATAAAACTTTGTTTTAACGAACTATAAAGAACGTGTCTTTATTCGCGGTAGCAAGAAAAAAGGACGAGAGCGCATCTCTCGTCTCTATTTATAATATACAATTCGCGATGGCCGCTGTCGTCTTCGATCGTTCCCTTTCGCGCGCCTCGTGGTTGACTTCGTAATCGTCAATTGGAGTCGACACAGGCCCATGCAGCAAACAGCGCTAAAGGGCCATTACACGTTTGTAATACTCAGATATAAACTACACACCATACGAACTGGTATTTACGCCAATTTACCACAAGATATATTTAAAATAAAAATAGAACCAGTTTATAATATTGACCAATATCATTTCGAAATTAAATATAAACTCCAAAAATCAAACGAAATAGCTAGATAAAATTTGATAAAAGCAAAGAATAAAACTTAAACTTAAGCGTTGCAAAAGAAGACAGCGAATCTTTAATAAAGATACAGTACCACTCATTATAAAGATAGGATATCAGGTATATTTGGAAAATGAAAACAGAAAAAAATTAGATCCAGTATACATTGGACCTTTCACAGTAGTAAGTGACCAAGGGCCTAATTGCGTAATACAAAACAATATAACAAAGAAAACCTCTACAGTACACAAAAACAGACTAATTAAGTACACAGGAGAATAACTTCATTCATTGTAATTCATTACGTTATTCTATTAAAGGGGGCAGGTGTAGCATATCTGCTAAAAAGAACTTATTATAAACCACACTATCAACTATAGACTCATTGTAACACACCTCGGAAAGCCAAATCACACCATTGAAATACGTTCATTATAACACATCAGCAAATCAAGCCACACCATAGCAACACACCCAGACCATACCGTTCATAGAAAAAACAATTGAGACACATTTATCGAAAACAACCGAAACGCGCAACCAAAGCAATTCAAGCGTTACTGTAGCAAAATTTACTCTCTCACTCAAAACGTCACTGTGACTGGTCGAAGATTCTCTGCGCTCCGACTATTTTCAATATTATTCCGTGAAAACCTGTTTCTTTGCTGAACCTGTTGCTGGTGTAGGTGACTTGATTGCCTGGTTTTGTTTAACAACTGGATTATTCACCGTCAATCACCTGGAATCGTTTTCCGGCCCACAATCATTACGTCGCTACAACATCACAATCAATCGCTCATCCACAAAGCAATAGCTGGTATTTGTTCCGCCTGCGCTAACGACATCGTAGCTGCTGATCGCATTGTGAAATGCCAGGGTTGGTGCAACTCTGAGTTTCACTTCTCATGCAGCGGACTTTCTGAGGAATTCTCCGCTACTATAGAGTCCTGTGTACAACTTTTTTGGGCCTGTAAAGCTTGTGTAAAGTTTCACAAGGATCCGCGTACGGCCGTGTTGAGGTCATCCACCCCGTACACTCACACTTCTGTCGACCTACTGTCCAGCATAGCCGACCTTAAAGTGAGCCTGCGTAGTGAGCTGTCACAACAGATCACAGATAATAAGCGCGAGCACCTGAAAGTGCTTAAGGACGAGATCCGTTCTTGTTTGTTTTCGTCGAACATCGCCACTGATTTGCCGTCACAACAACCCATCCATCACAACCCAGCATCATCGAATCCAGGATTGTTTACTTCAGGGGTCAACAATATTACATCGTCACAACAGTTTCCATCCTTGGCCGCTTCACTTAGTGTAAGTGCGAGCGGATCGTCGTCCAACACTACCATGCCACCACCTATTAAGCCGCTATCACCACTACTTAGAGGATCCGGATCGCCGCTTGACTCGGATTCATTGGATATCATTCCACACACTGACATGCGAATGTGGCTATTCTTTACACGTTTTGCCCCATGGGTCACAACTGAGCAAATCTCACACATGGTGCAAGTACGTCTAGCACTCGACAAGCGGGATGTGTTCGTTCACCGTCTGACGAAATTTGGCGCTGACACCAGTACACTCTCATTTGTCTCATTTAAGGTGGGCATACCAGTCACTCTACGCAGCAAGGCTCTCTCACCTGAGACATGCCATTTGGACGCAACATCAGCCCAAACAGCTTTCAAAGGATGATGGCTATCGCTTTGGCTGGTTTAACACCAGAGCTAGCATTTGTATATACAGATCATTATCTGCCCTAGCGTTTATCTGCCCTAGCGCAACTAAAGCCTTCCTTCGCTCCTGGACCCGACGGAATTCCTTCTACCGTGCTGAAACGCTGTCAAACGACAGTAGCACCTATCCTTGCAAAATTGTTCAATGCATCGCTAGCCAATGGCTACTTTCCCAAAACATGGAGGAAATCTTGGATGGTTCCTATTTACAAAAAGGGCGACAGGACAGATGCCATCAACTACCGGGGTATTACATCTTTGTGTGCCATTGCCAAGGTGTTCGAACTAGTGATATACAAACATCTGCTACATGCATGCCGCAGCTACCTAAGCCCGTGTCAACATGGATTCGTGCCAAAAAAGTCGACTACCACGAACCTGGTTGAGTTTGTAACCTATTGCACTAGTCAAATTGATGCCGGAGCTCAAGTCGATGCAATTTATACAGATCTGAAAGCAGCATTCGACTCTCTTCCGCACGCAATTCTTCTCGCTAAACTCGACAAGCTAGGAGTTCCCAGCTCGCTCGTACAGTGGCTTAAGTCTTACCTAATTAATCGCACATACATCGTGAAAATTGATAAGCATATGTCTAAAGAAATAGTCAGCAGCTCGGGTGTGCCACAAGGAAGCAATATTGGCCTGCTTCTCTTCATATTGTTTATCAACGATGTTACCCTGGCTTTACCTCCCGACAGTATCAGTCTGTTTGCCGACGACGCAAAAATTTTTGCGCCTATTCACAACACAGGTGATTGTACATTCCTGCAAGACTGCATCGAAATTTTCTGTTCGTGGTGCAAGCGTAATGGACTGACTATCTGCATCGAGAAATGCTACTGTGTGTCTTTTAGTCGATGCAGGAGCCCAGTGACTGGGACCTACTTCATGGACGGCACTGCAGTTAATCTACAGCATCATACCAAAGACCTGGGCGTTCTGCTTGACTCTAATTTGAACTTTAAACAGCATATCGATGACGTTGTAGCTAGAGGAAATCAATTACTTGGCGTGGTTATCCGGACAACTAATGAATTCCGCAACCCCATGTGCATCAAAGCTGTGTACAACTGCATCGTTCGTTCGGTTCTGGAATATTCGTGCGTAGTGTGGAGCCCAGCTACCGCTTCTTCAATTGCTCGACTTGAGGCGATTCAACGTAAGCTCACGAGATATGCCCTACGCCTACTTCCCTGGCAGGATCGCAATAATCTTCCTCCGTATGCTGCGCGGTGCCGTCTTCTAGGCCTTGAACCTCTTTCGGTTAGAAGACGCAATGCACAGTGCTCTTTCATCTGGATTGCTAAATGGGATTGCATTCTTCTGGATTGCTAAATGGCTCTATCGACTCATCGCCTTTGTTGCATCGAGTCGATATCTATGCACCATCCCGAACACTTAGGTCTAGAGAAACTCTACGGCTCGCTCAACCCCGTTCCAGTGCTGGTCGGTCTGACCCTATGTTCCGCATGTCGGCTGTCTTCAACACTGTCTCGGATTGCTTCGCCTTCGACATCTCAACTCAGTGCTTCAAGGAACGTCTCCGGCTTTTGCCGTGGCCGCAGTGAATTGCGATGCAAATCTTATTTTTGATATGTATTTTTTTTTTTCAATTGAACTGTTACATCTTAATTAGGCCATAGATTAAATAAATAATAATAATAATGCAATGCACAGCATCATATCTGTAATTTAGGTAATTTTTGATAGGCTAAGAAAGTACAACCTTAAACTAAATGCAGCGAAATGTTGTTTCTTCAAAACAGAAGTAACGTACTTAGGTCATAAAATAACAGATAAAGGAATTTATCCGGACGACGCAAAGTTTGACCCAATTAAAAACTTCTCGATTCCTACTAATGCTGACGAAGCAAGACGTTTTGTCGCATTTTGTAATTATTATCGTAAATTTGTACAGAATTTTACTAAGATAGCTAAACCAATTAATAATTTGATTAAGAGAGACGTTAAGTTTGCATGGACTTCAGAATGTCAAGCAGCTTTCGATACATTGAAACAAAGCTTACTCTCACCCACAATTTTACAATATCCAGATTTTAAAAAGCAATTCACAAATACGACAGACGCATCGGATATGGCATGTGGTGCAGTGTTATCACAAATAACAGATGGAAACGATTTACCAGTCGCGTTTGCGAGTAAATGTTTTACACCAGGAGAGAAGAATAAGCCAATTATCGAGGAAGAGCTTACAGCTATACATTGGGCAATTAATTATTTTAAACCTTATGTATATGGTCAAAAATTTATAGTTAGAACAGATCATAGACCACTAGCATACTTATTTGGTATGAAAAATCTTACTTCTAAACTGACCAGAATGAGACTAGATTTAGAAGAGTTTGACTTTGAAACAGAATATTTAGCAGGTAAAGCTAATGTTGCGGCAGACGCACTATCGAGAATAATCCTTAACTCGGATGACCTAACGGCATCAATACCAAAATCAAAAACGATTTTAATGGTTAATACGAGAGCCATGGTTAAGAAAAATAACGCGCAAACTGATATAAACAAAGGTAAACCAATCGCAAAACAGATAGACCTTCAGAAGTGAGAAAGGTATTGAAAATAGGTACGCAGAGAAATAAGAACAACGTTAAATTCATAATATACAACCATTCATATGGAGTAGCACTAGGAAAATTTCTTTTGAGAAAATATGTAAATAAAAGTCAAGCATTAGAGTTTGCTCTTCTAGAAATGTGCAAAATCGCGAAGCAATATGGAAGAAATAAGCTAGCATGGTCAGAAGAAGACCATTTATTCAAAGAATATTCCCAACAAACAATTACGGAAATCGCTAACAGAGCCATTACCAAGTTTGAAATAATCCTTTTTACTCCAACTAGATGGATAACAACAGAGAAAGATAGGCTGAGAATAATTTCAGATTATCATATGACCCCTTCGGGAGGACATATAGGCCAGTACAGACTGTACCAGAAAATAAGGGAAAAATATATATGGAAAAATATGAAAGATGATATCAAGAAATACGCACGAAATTGTAAGGCATGCATAATTAATAATACGCCTAGACATACTAAGGAAGACACAGTTGTAACTACAACACCGACAAAACCTTTTAACATAATATCAATCGACACAGTAGGACCACTAACAAAAACTAACAAAAACATCAGGTATGCAATAACCATACAATGTGACTTAACAAAATACATCGTAGCAATACCTATCCGTAACAAAGAAGCAAATACTATAGCAAGAGCATTGGTAGAAAACTTTATTCTTACATTTGGAACATATATCGAATTAAAATCAGATCAAGGACTAGAATATAACATTGAAATATTACACAAAATCTCAGAAATCTTTAAAATTCAAACAGTCCTTTAGCACAGCTTACCACCCACAGACTATAGGATCGTTAGAAAGAAAACATAGATGTCTAAACGAATACCTAAGAAGTTATACAAACGAACATCATGATGACTGGGACGATTGGACAAAATTTTACGAATTTGTTTACAATACAACAGAACACTCAGTGTTGCAAATGCAACTTCTTCCTAATCGCATAAAATAAACTAGACGCGTTTTATAAAACTTTGTTTTAACGAACTATAAAGAACGTGTCTTTATTCGCGGTAGCAAGAAAAAAGGACGAGAGCGCATCTCTCGTCTCTATTTATAATATACAATTCGCGAAGGCCGCTGTCGTCTTCGATCGTTCCCTTTCGCGCGCCTCGTGGTTGACTTCGTAAACGTCAATTGGAGTCGAAATAGGCCCATGCAGCAGACAGCGCTAAAGGGCCATTACACGTTTGTAATATTCTCCCCATCAGTGAAAACCGCTCGTTATCACTTTAAACCCGTATCGCTGTTTGGTGCCCCAGGGCTCCTATCCCTCACAATCCTTAGTAACATCGGAAACCTTGCCACTTTCTTCGTCTTCCATGGGTTTCACGTCCAGTACTGCGAGTTTTGTAGCTGGTCGCTCTAAAATTCCGTTCGCTGTTTGCACTGTGGCTCGTCTGACCTGTCCATCTCCAGATCGCACTACTGCTAGCGCGCGCTCCTTTGGCCAGGTATATCGGGGCAGGTTTGCGTCCACGATGATCACGACATCTCCTTCTTTGATGGGCCGTACCGACTGGAACCATTTCGAGCGGCGGGTGAGTGTGGGCAGGTAATCCGCGACCCACCTCTTCCAGAAGATGTCAGCGTTCCGCTACGTTGTTCTCCACGTTGCTGATACCGCCGCTGGTGAATCATCAAACGGGACAGAGCGCTTGGTACCGTCGGAGCTGCCTAATAGAAGGTGATTAGGCGTTATAGGCATGTCCATCTCATCGTTTAGTGGTACATATGTTAGCGGCCGCGAGTTTATAATCATCTCCACTTCGGCTAAGGTAGACTGCAGCACTTCATCCGATGGGAGTCGTGGCAGGTTGAACTTGCACAAGATTTGCTTCACAGATCGTACCAGGCGCTCCCAGCATCCACCAAAGTGGGGTGCTGCAGGGGGGTTAAACGTCCATCTAAAAGTTGAAGTAGAGAACTCACAAATTAATTAATCTTCGTTTACCTCTGATACTGCCTCCTTCAGTTCCCTTGACGCTCCGATGAAGTTTGTCCCACGGTCGCTTATGATTTCTCTCGGAGGCCCGCGCCGTGCCACGAAGCGACGTATGGCCAAGATGCACGATGTCGTATTGAGAGAATGCGCCAGTTCCAAGTGGATTGCCCGGGTTGTGAGGCATGTAAAGATAACTCCCCATCGTTTTTCTGTACTACGTCCCACGACCACTAACATCGCTCCGAAATAGTCCAGCCCAGTATAAGTAAATGCACGTTGTCCAACCGCCGTTCGGCATCTCGGTATACTACCCATCATTGGTGGTTTCGGTGCTGCATTCGCATTTTTACAGTACTGACAAGAATGCCGTATTCGGTTATACTCGGCCAAGACTCGTGGTATGTAGTACCTCGCTCGAAGCTCGTTTACGTACAGCGGTACGATGGTTGCAGTGACGATATTTCACGTGATATGCCAGAAGGATCAGCCCGGTAACATGATGTCGGCGTGGCAGGATCACCAGCTTTCTCAACGGTTCACTAGCTATTGAGCAGATATCCAGACGTCCTCGCATCCTTATTAACCCACAATCGTCCAGCTCCGGCGACAATTTGTAAAGGGCGCTGCTTTTCTGTAGTGCTCTGTTCACTTCTCTTTCTTCCCTTGCTTGCTGCTTCAGCAACTTTACTTCTTCTGGGAACGCTTCCAGCTGAACTTGAGCAAATATAATGCGTTCGGATGCCAAGAGTTCCTCCTGTGTCAGCGGTCCTCGGGTTACTGGCGTTTCGGTCAGCCGATGTCGAGCATTGTTAACGAACCGGATCACGTAGCCTATCGATCTTTCAAGCCTCGTCTATCTAGAAAATCTATCAAACGTGATTAGTGGAACAGTCACGGAATGATGGAGTACGTTACGGCGCAGTTCCTCCGGTGTATCGCTAGAGATATGGTTCTCAACGGGCCATTCATCCTCGGGACTCCATAAAAACTGGGCCCTCGAAACCATCTGCTCGACGGATTCATATCAGGGATCCTCTGCCACTTGGTTCCTTCGTCTGCGACGTTTGCCTTAGTAGGAAGCCACCTCCACTCCTTCACCTCTGTCGACTCTAGGAGCTCGCTGACCCGGAACGCGACAAACGGACTATATCTGCGATGATCAGATTTCAGCCAGCTCATTACGTTTCTAGAATCTGTCCAGAAAATCCTCCGCGTGATCTTCATTCGATGATATGTTGCAATGCTCGTCGCTAGTCGAACCCCGATCACTGTTGCTTGTAGCTCTAGTCGCGGTATCGACAAGAACTTCAACGGGCTCACGCGCGTTTTCGACCCTATAAGCGAGTATTCAATTCCTCTTCGAAACGAAAGTATGCTACTGCTGCTATCTCATTTTCACTGGCATCACAGAAGATGTGCAACTGTACATTTCGCACCGCGGCGGATGTTTTTACACGGTAGCAACGTGGAATCCGGACGGACTGAAGTGATGGTAAAGTGCTAATCCATTTAAGCCATTTCTCCGCACAGTCCTGATCGATCTGTTGGTCCCAGCTGTAGCCTGCACGCCAGATTTGCTGAAGCAGAATCTTCATGAACATTAGAAAATTTCCAACAAGACCCAATGGATCGTATACAAGCATCAATGTGCGCAGTACTTCCCGCTTCGTTGGCATTCGCGTACCAGATAGAAGACCTTTATCGTGTTTTAAATTCAGGCGAAAAATAAAGGAATCCGTTGTAGTCTCCCACCACATACCTAATACTTTTTCCGCCGACGAGTCCATGACCACACCTCGACCATCCTCCTGGCTGACTCCCCATCGTAGCCGCTCCAACACTTCATTAGAATTTGACACCCAGTTGCGTATTTCAAATCCTCCTTCCGCATGTATGTGCCGCACTGTCTCAGCAAGCTGCGCCACTTCTTCGCTCGTTTCTGCGCTGGCGAGCATATCGTCCACATAGTGCTCGTATTTGATACAATGGACGGCACGCGGGAACTGTTCAGCAAACCTTTCGGCGTTATTATTCTTGACGAAGTGAGCTGTACCTGGTGAGCACGTTGCACCAAATGTCATAACAGTCACGGCGTACGTTGTCGGCTCAGCATTGTGTGTCTCTTCTTCGTCCCAGAAGATCAGCTGGCTGCGCTGATCTTCCTTCTTCATGTTGATTTGAAAAAACATTTCGCGGATGTCACCAGCCACAGCTACGCGAAACTCTCGAAATTTATGAAGAACGCTCATTAGTTCTGTTAGTTGATCCGGTCCTGAGAGAAGAAAGGTGTTAAGGCTCACCCCATGAACTTTTGCGGCCGCGTCAAAAACCATTCGAAGCTTTCCCGGCTTGTTTTGATTTATTACCGGAAATATAGGCAGACACCAATCGCGTGATTTTCGTTCAACCAACTCTTCCGTTTCTACGCGTCGAATGTATCCCTTCCTCTCGTAATCTCTCATTTTTTCTATGATAGCTTTGGCTAATGCAGGATCCCTTCGCATTTTCTTCCTTAAACATTCGTTGCGCCGCAATGCCATGTCTTTATTACAAGGTAATCGAACATCATCGTATTTCCATAACAACCCGGTTTCAAACCTACCGGACTTCAGGTGAGTCTCCCTTGTCAGTATCTGAATGGCCCTGGTATCATCTGTGGACATTAGCGTTTGAGATTGGTTGAAAATCCCTAACGACTCGAGGGCGAAGTACCTTTTCACAGCATCAGTTAAGGCTTCGTTGCTAGTTTCTTCACATTCGCATATGTGGAAGCAGTGTGTATCACTATTGGCGGATGAAGAGGCAATCGGACATCGACCATAAATCGTCCAACCGAGTCGAGTTTTTAATGCGATCGGTTCATTTTTTTTCCCTTCCTTGGTCTTTATCGGCTTTCCTAGGTTACTGTTATCGGTTCCGATGAGTATTCGTGGTGCCTGATTATAATACGTACTAAAGGGCACCCCACGGAGGTGCTTATATCTTTCCATGAGCTGCTTGGAAGAAACCGATTGCACGGGCAAAGATAAATTGTGCATGGTGTGAGCCCCTGATATTTCATGAATGGATGCTCTGTCATGTATCCCTGATATGCGTAGTGAAACCCCTTTAGCGAACCCGCTTCGTTTCTTGTTGTGTTTCCAGTCCATTTTAGGCAAATGGGACTGGGAGTTCCCTCTACTTTAAGCTCCTCTACCAGGGAATGATCAACAAACGTAGAGGACGATCCATTATCAATGAATGCAACGGTACGAATGGTTTTATTTGAGCCGTAGAGGACCACTGGTACATATTGAAAGAGGATGCCGTCACTTGAACCACAGTGGGTAAAACAATGCTCCTGAGATACCACCGCTTGCCGGGCAGTTTCAGCTACTTCGTGCAGCAAAGGATGATGCATTCCGTCAGACCCATCTCTCCCACACTCAGACTTCACATAACAGCCATTGTTATGGAACTTCAAACACTTCCGCCACAACTCTTGTCTCCTCACAAATGCTCGCCTATCGGTAGGAGTCAAATCAAGGAATCTAAAACACTCGCCTAGACTTCTACAAGTACCGCGACACATTAGGCATGAGCGTTGACGGGGTGCTTCGTTAGTAGAGGTAGTTTCATGAACATTTAAATACGCCCGGGCCCTTCTAGGTGGTTGTGATCGATCGGTATTCCCACGGTTATATTGGTCGGTGTTAGTGTTGGGACACACCTCAAGCTTTGCGCCCGCTCCTATCTCCGCGATCCACTTACCGAAATCCATAAGCGTTACCTCAGGTAGGCGCAGTTTGTACCGCCCCCATTCCAAGCGCTTAGTCGGGGGAAGCTTCGCCGATAGTTCCTTCAGAAGCGCGACGTTGCATTGGTAGTCGCGTAGCCCGGAGATTCGAATCGCAGCACACATTTTCCGTACAGCTGATCCAAACGCTGCCATCGTTTCCAGTTTTTCAATTTTGGGAGCAGTCATCGTCCTCACTTTCTCGATCAAGGTGTCTACGACCAGTTCTGGCCTTCCGAATTCCGCTTCCAGGACACTTAGCGTCTCGTTCAAGCTGTTAGGAAGTAGCAGCAGATCCTCAACAGCCTCCAAAGCAGGTCCACGAAGAGCCTTTTGCAGACGCAGAAGGTTCTCCTCCTCGGTGTAGCCACAAGCGGCAGATGAACGTTTAAAATGCGCATAAAATATTGGCCATTCTGAAATTGCACCGCTAAAGGAAGGCAGTTCACTTCCGATTGCATGCCGCGCATTCCCATGGCTTTTATTAAGCTCCGTGCTTCCGAGGCCGGCGTATGGCGATGATGACACGTGGTTTGTACCACCATTTTGTACATTTGTCGAGTTCAAATTGTACTGCCTAACGTGATGGCTTTCACGACCATTCGTAAAGGAATTATCCACCGCGCAACGCCACGCCGCATACTCTTGCTCTTCAGCCGCTCGTTGATCCTAGAACCATGTCGGATCGTAATGTGAGGGAAAGCTAGCACGGCTTCCCGTAGGTGTTAACGGGTGATGACTCAGGCGATGGTGCCCAGCGCTGCCGCCATCGCGTTGCACTCCGGTAGCCATACCGATACGGTCCGTCTCGGTAAGCCACGCTACAGTTTTCTCCACTTGACCCGACGAGCCTACCTGACCAAATTGCCGCAAAATTTCCAGTTCGCGTTCCTCGAATTCAATCTCCTTACGAGCCTTCTCCGCTTCGAACTCAAGCCGATCAAGCTCAAGTCTTCTCCTACGTACCACATGCTCACGAGCTGCTAACGCATCCGGGGTCGCCGATACTCTCACCTTTCCTGGCGTTGCGTCCTTCGCCTCGGTGTTTCGCACAATCGAGCTCGTCGACGGCGCCGCTTGTTGCTCGTGCTGCTGAACGACCATCCCAGACGTTGCGTCCTTCTCCCCGCCACTCCGTGCGGGGATCTCATCGTGGGTCCAGCTTGCTGCTCGTGTTCAGCGAGCTGTTCGCAGGAGCCTTCTGTTTCAGGGCTGTTGCTTAACATTTTCACTTATCACTTCTAAATTCGCGTCACTTCTCGCACCGATTTACGTTACGCTCCGGATGAACACTTCGCGTTTTACTAGCGTACTCGCGGTTCACTCCCGAGACTTACACAACAATACACACCGGCGACCTAATAGAATGATTTTCACGTGTGATAGTTTTTATTGTTAAGGACAACTAAAGTTCGAACGCGGTAGAAGTTCACTTAACACGCAGTATTATACGTTCTTTATAGAATGTTGCAAATGCAACTTCTTCCTAATCGCATAAAATAAACTAGACGCGTTTTATAAAACTTTGTTTTAACGAACTATAAAGAACGTGTCTTTTTCTCGGTAGCAAGAAAAAAGGACGAGAGCGCATCTCTCGTCTCTATTTATAATATACAATTCGCGATGGCCGCTGTCGTCTTCGATCGTTCCCTTTCGCGCGCCTCGTGGTTGACTTCGTAAACGTCAATTGGAGTCGACACAGGCCCATGCAGCAAACAGCGCTAAAGGGCCATTACACGTTTGTAATACTCAGATATAAACTACACACCATACGAACTGGTATTTACGCCAATTTACCACAAGATATATTTAAAATAAAAATAGAACCAGTTTATAATATTGACCAATATCATTTCGAAATTAAATATAAACTCCAAAAATCAAACGAAATAGCTAGATAAAATTTGATAAAAGCAAAGAATAAAACTTAAACTTAAGCGTTGCAAAAGAAGACAGCGAATCTTTAATAAAGATACAGTACCACTCATTATAAAGATAGGATATCAGGTATATTTGGAAAATGAAAACAGAAAAAAATTAGATCCAGTATACATTGGACCTTTCACAGTAGTAAGTGACCAAGGGCCTAATTGCGTAATACAAAACAATATAACAAAGAAAACCTCTACAGTACACAAAAACAGACTAATTAAGTACACAGGAGAATAACTTCATTCATTGTAATTCATTACGTTATTCTATTAAAGGGGGCAGGTGTAGCATATCTGCTAAAAAGAACTTATTATAAACCACACTATCAACTATAGACTCATTGTAACACACCTCGGAAAGCCAAATCACACCATTGAAATACGTTCATTATAACACATCAGCAAATCAAGCCACACCATAGCAACACACCCAGACCATACCGTTCATAGAAAAAACAATTGAGACACATTTATCGAAAACAACCGAAACGCGCAACCAAAGCAATTCAAGCGTTACTGTAGCAAAATTTACTCTCTCACTCCAAACGTCACTGTGACTGGTCGAAGATTCTCTGCGCTCCGACTATTTTCAATATTATTCCGTGAAAACCTGTTTCTTTGCTGAACCTGTTGCTGGTGTAGGTGACTTGATTGCCTGGTTTTGTTTAACAACTGGATTATTCACCGTCAATCACCTGGAATCGTTTTCCGGCCCACAATCATTACGTCGCTACAACATCACAATCAATCGCTCATCCACAAAGCAATAGCTGGTATTTGTTCCGCCTGCGCTAACGACATCGTAGCTGCTGATCGCATTGTGAAATGCCAGGGTTGGTGCAACTCTGAGTTTCACTTCTCATGCAGCGGACTTTCTGAGGAATTCTCCGCTACTATAGAGTCCTGTGTACAACTTTTTTGGGCCTGTAAAGCTTGTGTAAAGTTTCACAAGGATCCGCGTACGGCCGTGTTGAGGTCATCCACCCCGTACACTCACACTTCTGTCGACCTACTGTCCAGCATAGCCGACCTTAAAGTGAGCCTGCGTAGCGAGCTGTCACAACAGATCACAGATAATAAGCGCGAGCACCTGAAAGTGCTTAAGGACGAGATCCGTTCTTGTTTGTTTTCGTCGAACATCGCCACTGATTTGCCGTCACAACAACCCATCCATCACAACCCAGCATCATCGAATCCAGGATTGTTTACTTCAGGGGTCAACAATATTACATCGTCACAACAGTTTCCATCCTTGGCCGCTTCACTTAGTGTAAGTGCGAGCGGATCGTCGTCCAACACTACCATGCCACCACCTATTAAGCCGCTATCACCACTACTTAGAGGATCCGGATCGCCGCTTGACTCGGATTCATTGGATATCATTCCACACACTGACATGCGAATGTGGCTATTCTTTACACGTTTTGCCCCATGGGTCACAACTGAGCAAATCTCACACATGGTGCAAGTACGTCTAGCACTCGACAAGCGGGATGTGTTCGTTCACCGTCTGACGAAATTTGGCGCTGACACCAGTACACTCTCATTTGTCTCATTTAAGGTGGGCATACCAGTCACTCTACGCAGCAAGGCTCTCTCACCTGAGACATGGCCCTCCGCTCTAACGTACCGAGAGTTCCGTGACTACCGGACCAATAATATTAACACTAATGCTCTCGCAGCAGCCGATACAAATTCGATGCTTCAACCTACACTTCAACCTATTGCGACTTCATATGATATGACCACCACAGATGCAGCTTTGTTTACAACCGAACCACAACAGGACCTTAATGAGCGAATGCTTGTCACTACCACACCTACCAGGTCGCCTCCGGAATGCTTAGCCGCGCCTAAAAAAAGACCGAAGCGCGGAAACGCTAAACGGACTTAATGCTGCTGGCGGATGTGTTGCTCCGTCGCAGCGCCCAACGCCGGTGCTTTACACCGAGTCGGGTATATTTTTCCTTCGTCGACCGGAGAGTGCCTCCGACTATTAAGAAACGAGCGATTCTGAGGTTTGTGTTCGAATACGCTTACTTTATTTAGGTTTTCATCTCTTATATGCTATTTAGATGCTGACCACATAAAGGTCAGCTAACTGTAATTATACTATTTTGATAACAAGTTTATTTATACTTAATGCGACATGTACCTATGGTTTATGAATTGCTTAAGTCACTTCCTCGTTAGAACCGTGAGAACGGTTGACTACCTGTTTATGTTTGTTGCGTTTCTGAAGCGCGCGCTATTGCTTGAGGCGTGTTTTGCTTGAACTTTGTTTTAACTTGAGGTGTTTTAACTTGAAGTGTTTTACTTCGCTACATCCGCATATATGCTTTTACTTCATAATGAGGTCGTACGCAACATCCCGGCCCCCGTAACTTCTCGTGAGAGGTTACGCTTCTGTTGGTGCCTTAAACGGCGGAGGATGTTGACGTCTTCTATTACATCTTTTAATCGTAAAAATCGCAAATATAGTTAATGGTATGAGCGCGAGAGTTGTTATTCGGGTAGGATTGTTTTATTTATTGTTGAGGAGTACTTTTGCTTTACTACTTTTTCTGATTTCTCTATGAACTTTAAGCCTAGTGCGATTGCTCTTTTTGGAGCGTGTCCAACTAGAGCACCAGTCGATTGAACGCGTTTTTCTATCCTTAATTTGCACCGCAGGACCTTTGATTCCGTAGTGAGATTGATGACCAGGTCCAATGGGTCGTAGATTCTCATTATATTTGAAAATATATTCCTTTTGGTCAATTTCTTATCCTCTAGTGGTGGAATTTTTAGTTTATATCTGAATGTATCGTTTCTCGTGTCCCAGTGCATGCCAAGAATTTTCTCGTTAATATCATCCTTGTTTTCGATAAAATGCATCTTTTTATTCGCTCTCCTGTTCTCAGGAAGAGAGCTTATCAATTTATGAGAATTTGACACAAAGTTTCGTATAAAAAAATTAGCCTTATTATTATTATTATTATTATTTATTTATTTAATCTTCAACGGGCCGTATGGCCTAATTAAGATGTGACAGTTCAATTGAGAAAAAAAATACATAGCAAAAATAAGATTTGCATCGCAATTCACTGCGGCCACGGCAAAAGCCGGAGACGTTCCTTGAAGCACTGAGTTGAGATGTCGAAGGCGAAGCAATCCGAGACAGTGTTGTAGACAGCCGACATGCGGAACATAGGGTCAGACCGACCAGCACTGGAACGGGGTTGAGCGAGCCGTAGAGTTTCTCTAGACCTAAGTGTTCGGGATGGTGCATAGATATCGACTCGATGCAACAAAGGCGATGAGTCGATAGAGCCATTTAGCAATCCAGAAGAATGCAATCCCATTTAGCAATCCAGATGAAAGAGCACTGTGCATTGCGTCTTCTAACCGAAAGAGGTTCAAGGCCTAGAAGACGGCACCGCGCAGCATACGGAGGAAGATTATTGCGATCCTGCCAGGGAAGTAGGCGTAGGGCATATCTCGTGAGCTTACGTTGAATCGCCTCAAGTCGCGCAATTGAAGAAGCGGTAGTTGGGTTCCAGACTACGCATGAATATTCCAGAACCAAACGAACGATGCAGTTGTACACAGCTTTGATGCACATGGGGTTGCGGAATTCATTAGTTGTCCGGATAACCACGCCAAGTAATTGATTTCCTCTGGCTACAACGTCATCAATATGCTGTTTAAAGTTCAAACTAGAGTCAAGCAGAACGCCCAGATCTTTGGCATGATTCTGTCGATTAACTGCAGTGCCGTCCATGAAGTAGGTCCCAGTCACTGGGCTCCTGCATCGACTAAAAGACACACAGTAGCATTTCTCGATGCAGATAGTCAGTCCATTACGCTTGCACCACGAACAGAAAATTTCGATGCAGTCTTGCAGGAATGTACAATCACCTGTGTTGTGAATAGGCGCAAAAATTTTTGCGTCGTCGGCAAACAGACTGATACTGTCGGGAGGTAAAGCCAGGGTAACATCGTTGATAAACAATATGAAGAGAAGCAGGCCAATATTGCTTCCTTGTGGCACACCCGAGCTGCTGACTATTTCTTTAGACATGTGCTTATCAATTTTCACGATGTATGTGCGATTAATTAGGTAAGACTTAAGCCACTGTACGAGCGAGCTGGGAACTCCTAGCTTGTCGAGTTTAGCGAGAAGAATTGCGTGCGGAAGAGAGTCGAATGCTGCTTTCAGATCTGTATAAATTGCATCGACTTGAGATCCTGCATCAATTTGACTAGTGCAATAGGTTACAAACTCAACCAGGTTCGTAGTAGTCGACTTTTTTGGCACGAATCCATGTTGATACGGGCTTAGGTAGCTGCGGCATGCATGTAGCAGATGTTTGTATATCACTAGTTCGAACACCTTGGCAATGGCACACAAAGATGTAATACCCCGGTAGTTGATGGCATCTGTCCTGTCGCCCTTTTTGTAAATAGGAACCATCCAAGATTTCCTCCATGTTTTGGGAAATTAGCCATTGGCTAGCGATGCATTGAACAATTTTGCAAGGATAGGTGCTACTGTCGTTTGACAGCGTTTCAGCACGGTAGAAGTAATTCCGTCGGGTCCAGGAGCGAAGGAAGGCTTTAGTTGCGCTAGGGCAGATAAAACGATCTCACTGTCGATGAAAGGAGTGCTCATGTTAATTGCGCCAGCCGGAGTGTTGACGAGAGCAGCATCAACGGTATCGGTATCATTCATGGCCGGTGAAAAGCAATCTGCAAAGCGATCCGCGAAGAGACTGCACATTTCATTAGTGTTGGCACTTGTTGCTCCTTTGTACGTAATGGATTTCGGCGTATGCGTGGATTTTGTTTTGCTGTGGTAGAAGCGCCAAAACGAGTCAGGCCACCTGCAGAGGTTACGTTGGATTTTACTCAAATATCTGCCATATCGAAACCTGTTATAGCTGCAGTATAAAGAGTGCGTGTCAAAGTAGATCGAGCGAGATCTTTGGCAACGGCGCATTTGGTAGTGACGACAAGCAGCTCTTTTTACACGTTTGAGTCGTTTGAGTGTGCGGTCCGCCCAGGGGGGTTAGGTTTAGGACGCTGAACTGGGACGCATACAACAAAGGCTTGCAGCATGAAGGACGAGAATGAACATACTGCTTCGTCAAGTGAAATAAAATTGGAACATTGAAAGCTATTGTTAAACATTGATATCATGTCGTTCAGTTTCACATAGTCAGCTTTAGCAAAGTTATAACGATAAAATGCGGTTGTCGTCGAGTTTTGTCGAGTCGTCGAATTGCGTCGGGTCGACGAGTTAATACGTATATTGAAGTCAAACGCCGGGTGATAGGAGTCAAGAGGTACAAGCGGATCAACACTTGGAAAGACAGGCGAACACAATTTAGCTGCAGCATTGTTAGCGTAGAGCAGGTCAAGCATGCGTCCGTGCGAATTATTGATGTGATTAAGTTGCACTAATCCGTTAAATTTAAATCCATCCACAAAGGTGTTGTTGGCCAGTGAGCGCGCAGTTGGTTCATAGTGCGTGATTGATGAGTATGCTGGCGAGGACGAAAGATCTGCTGTGGATAAGCTTATGCTAGGCTGATTGAAATCGCCAATAACAAACAGCAGATCCGAAGGCTTCAGTGTGAGAGTGAAGCCGCTGATACAATCATGTAGAGAGCGAAGAGTCGATATCTCGGAGCTAAGCTGCGGTGGAATGTATACTACCATGATGTACAGATGTGCGTTATTGCAGGTGACGCGCACACAAATATACTCGAATCATGAATTGTCATGATTTCGTTTACTGTTTTGGCAGCATCTTCAATACTGGCGAAACTATCCAGATAATCATCTACGTAATGATTATCGGTAATTGCCTTCACCGCCCTTGGGTTTTGTTGTTCGAATTTTAGAGCGTTTTGATTCATTACAAAATGTGCGCATGCTGGGGAGCATGTCGCTCCAAATGTCATTACCTGCATAACATAGACCTGAAGGTCTTTGTTAGAAGATTCTCTGTACAAAAAACGTTGGGCACACTGATCTTCTTGCTTAACCTTTACCTGGTGGAACATTTCTTTTATATCACCAGAGCAAGCAATTTCGTGTTCGCGGAATCTAATGAGTACACCAAATAAAGAGGTGGTAGCATCGGGACCGGACAGGAGGAATGAGTTCAGTGACCTTCTTTCATTTTTTGCGGCTGCATCAAATACTAGACGAGGCTTAGGTGGAAACTTGTTCTTGTTTACTATAGTAAAGTGAGGAATGTAGTTTATCTTCCGGTTATGTTCGAGCAGCTCCCCAGGGGTAGCCATTCGAGCATATCCTTTGCTTAGGTATTCCGCAATAGTTCGGTGATACCATTCTTTTAATCTACATCATTTTCTAATTTTCTTTCTTGGGATTTTAATCTTGTTAGGGCTTGGGGATAGCTATTTGGTAACTGTGGGTTGTCTTCCTTCCAAAGTAATCCTATCTCGTATCGGTTTTCTTTATATGCCAAAGTATCCTTCATAATTTCTAGCGCCTGCTGTTCTAATTATGGCATTGGCGCTTCGTTTGATTTAACTCTAAATTCTTCAGTTGAGAAAAATTTCTGCATGAGTTACGACATTAATTTTTCATCTTCTTCTTTTTGATCTTTGATTGTAAATAGAGGACTACAATTGTTTATATCATTTTGCCAATAATGTTTTCCTCCTCCGAATATTGTCCATCCCAGACGAGTCTCTTGAGCTACCGGCTGGTTAGGTTTTCCGGAGCGATATCCAATGCTTTGTGTATAATAAGCATGTGGGAGACCTAATAAAACTGTAGAAATGGCATCATAGTAACTTTTTAAATCGATATTTTTGTAGTGTTTGTACATCTTGCTTAATTTCTTAGCATCTACCGTTTGTCTGGGGAGGTCGAGTTCCTTCACCGAGCGTAGATTCTTGATGTTGAGCATTTTATTATTTGGCCCACGTACCCTCAAAGAAACAATTTGACTATGTGGTTCGTCTTGTATGTTTCCATTCGTCCCCGATAATTTAAGAGGCATATTGGGCCCTGTTAGTTGCAGCTGTTTTCTTACGTCATCAACAATAAGACTTGTTGCTGACGCTGGATCCAACAAGGCAAATGTTTTTATTTCCGCACATTTGTGATATAATGTGATCGGTATGATTTGATAGTAAAGCTTTCTGTCCTCTTTGTGGAAGTTTAATCTTTGTGGAGGAGTGTATGAAGGGGATTCTTCCTCTTTCCTATGGAGCAACGTATGGTGTTTTTGTGAGCAACGTTCCACTCTGCATTGAGCATGAAGGCGGCAGCTAACTGCCTTATGATTGTCTTTAGAATACATCTTGGGTTGTAAGTGGGCATTTAGTCGGTGCCCTCGAAATTTCTGACCATTTTCATTTGCTACCAACACTGCCGCTAGGTAGGTCCTCGGTTGGTTTTATCCATAGTGCCAGATCACTTAATGTGTGAATCTCTTGATCACTTAATGTTTTTGCAATCCATTTGTTTCTAAGATCTGTTGATAGCCGTGCTATGAGGTCGCTTAGGAGCATCAATCATTTAAATATTGTGTTCTCCCCAGTAAATTCATATTATCTACCATATTATTCATCGCGTTGGAAAACTCTATTATTGATGTTGGATTTTCTATTGAAATGTGCCTGCAAGCTGTGAGATCGTAAAGCAAAGACTTGTAGATACTTTCGGGGTTACTATAAAGTTTTTCTAATCGGTCGATAATTTTCTCAAGATTATCAGGACTTAACATGAAACCACTGACTGATTTCAATGCATTCCCTGTTAAGTATCGCTGTAGTCTATTCAGATTCTCCAGCTTTGAAAAATTCCCTTTCTTACTTGTTTCATCAAAGGCCGTTTTAAATCGAGGCCATAGTTTATAACTACCATCAAATTCAGGAAGTTCCATAAGCGTACTTTTGCCAGCAGAAGAACTAGCAGTTAGTGCGCTTACAAGTTTGTTAATATTTTCGGTAAGCGAAATATTTTCCTTGATTTTTTCGGGATTCAGAGCCTTCTCGCTTAGCAATTGTTTTGTTTCCTGCTTTTTTGGTTCTATTATGATTTGATCTTCAAGAGTCTTCCGCAATCTTTCTATTTCCTCTTCTTGTTGCTTCTGTGATTCTTTGTTTCGTTTTTCATTATCTATCTTTTCCTGCAATAATTTCTCTGTTTGAATTATGGCTTCACGCATTTCTTTCCCATCGGCTTCGTTTAATTCCTCTTGTAACCGCTCCAAATCCTTTTTATTGTTATTACTTTGTTCTAATTCTTTCTCTCTTTTTTCCTTTAATAATTCGCCAAGTCTTTGTGATTCTTCTAGAGCCTTCTTTATCTCCTTCCTTTCTTCTTCAGATTTCTTACATTTTGAACATACGAAATTCTTTGGGGTACTCTTTACCCCCAAACAACTCAGGTGAAACCACCTATCGCATTCCGTGCAACTAACCTGTTTCCCCCACTCATCTTTGTTAGTACAAAGTTTACAATGACCGTTTGGATTAGTAATAAATTCCATTGTTACTCACTCAGCGTTTGAGATGCTTTCGTATACCGTATCACGGATGTCCGCTTGCTGATGATGCTAGTCGATCTGGTGGGTTCTTCTCTGGTCCGGATACTGCTGTATAGTCGTCTCTAGTAGGTTGGATGCTTTCTTCAGTAACGTTATTGCCGGCCCCGCTCTGCTGCTTGGAACGTCTGCGATCGCTGTCTGCTGCCTGGAGTCGCTGGTACACTGACCGTTATCCGCTCGCTGTTTGTTTTGTTTGCCGGCCCTGGCGATGAGTCGCTGCTTGCTGCTTGGAGACGCCGGTGGACTTGCCGCTTGTCGCTCGCTGTTCGTTTTGTTTGTCGGACCTGACGATGAGTCACTGCTTGCTGTCCGTTCCAAACCGAGTAAGCCTACTCGTTGTTGTTTAATTCGATGTTTTTAATCAGCTATTTCCATTGAAACTTAAGCTGTTTGTTGTTACTCGTTGTTTTTATTTCGTTGTCGCCGACCTTGCTGTGTAACCACCGAATGGTCACTACGTTGGCGTAGCCTTTTGCTGATTTGGCTTTTTGACGTTTTGCCGTTGGTTTGTTTATATCGTTGTCGGTACCTTCCGTGCTCTTGTGTTCGCTAACGGTTCTCGGATTTTGTTTATGATGTCATCATATTCTTATGGTGTTTCGGCGGTCGTGCTTAGTTACGCACTTATTTGCCGTTCTATTCTACTCCTGGTGTTGATTTTAATGCTTTGTGCACTTTCATTCGCGGTGTTTCGGCGGTCGTGCTGGTTTACGCACCTTGTAGCCGATCTATTTCACTCACGGTTGTGATCCTTACTATTTCACTCACTTTAACTCGCGGTGTTTTGGCGGTCGTGCTGGTTTACGCACCTTGTAGCCGATCTATTTCACTCACGGTTGTGATCCTTACTATTTCACTCACTTTAACTCGCGGTGTTTTGGCGGTCGTGCTGTTTTACGCACTTAGTTGCCGTTCTATTCGACTCCTGGTGTTGATTTTAATGCTTTGTGCACTTTCATTCGCGGTGTTTCGGCGGTCGTGCTGGTTTAGGCACCTTGTAGCCGATCTATTTCACTCACGGTTGTGATCTTCACTATTTTACGCACTTTCACTCGCGGTTTTTTGGCGGTCGTGCTGTTTTACGCACTTAGTTGCCGTTCTATTTCACTCACGGTGCTTCGGCGCTTATGCTGGACTGAATCACGTGCTATTCACTACGAGGAGGTCGTTAGTTCCTCTCTGGAGCCACCATTAATGCTGCTGGCGGATGTGTTGCTCCGTCGCAGCGCCCAACGCCGGTGCTTTACATCGAGTCGGGTATATTTTTCCTTCGTCGACCGGAGAGTGCCTCCGACTATTAAGAAACGAGCGATTCTGAGGTTTGTGTTCGAATGCGCTTACTTTATTTAGGTTTTCATCTCTGATTTAGTTGCTGACCGCATATAGGTCAGCTAACTGTAACTATGGCTATTTTGATAACAAGTTTTTATATAGTTAATACGACATGTACCGCTATACGGTTTGTGAATTGCGTAAAGTTACTTCCTCGTTAGAACCGTGAGAACGGTTGACTACCTGTTTATGTTTGTTGCGTTTCTGAAGCGCGCGCTATTGCTTGAGGCGTGTTTTGCTTGAACTTTGTTTTAACTTGAGGTGTTTTAACTTGAAGTGTTTTACTTCGCTACATCCGCATATATGCTTTTACTTCATAATGAGGTCGTACGCAACAATTGTTATATATATCTTAATTTAATTATAAGGTTGCCGATTAAAAACGATGGTGGGTCGGATGTGTACGAAATAAATAATAAAAATAGACAAACCTAGAACGCATAGCAACTTAACGCTAAAAGCGCTGCGTAGGCAAAGATCGACCAACGCACCCGTTCCTTGGCTAGAACAGTTGAAACTTTCCAGAACCTTTGTAAACTAAAAGCGCAGCATAGGCACAAATTGACAGACACCTCACTCCAATACAATGTATGAATTGCACCTCATTTCAATAACCTTTAATTAGGACAAAAACACATTCCAAAACCAAAATTTACGAAACCCATTGAGTATAAATACCGTGGCAAGTCAGATTCGTTCGGACTGCCAAGATAGGACGTTACGCTTCCTAATACTTCGCCTTCCAACTTATTTCAAGAGTTTAGTTATGTCCCCCTACCCAAGGTAAGGCTTCTAAACTCCAACGTTTCCAGTAAGGGAAACCTCCTAAAGGTTTCTATGATCGCCTGGACGATCAAGTGTCCGAAAAGTCCGCTACGGACGAAGTTTTATTCCACCTCGATACATGTCAGCGAAACACTGACCTACCGCGATGGTACGCGTTAATCAGTTGTGCCGTATGTACACTCATCGGAATACTTGGCGACCGTATCTAAAACCAAACATATTACATGACGACTGTAACGATCGCCAAACCTACTACATGGCGACCGTGACCATAATCTGCAATCGACGGGCAGAAGTTTAAGTAAAAATCAAGTAAAATGTGATACGTATAACGGTAACGTAAAGCGTAAGTGTCGTGTGACGAACCAAAAGTATTGTGGCCATAACCGGCATTCGACGGAACAGTGAAAAAAAAAGTGTCAGATGTGCATTTTTTTACGGAACATTCATCAACGCAGCTGGCGCAAGTAACCCATAGTTAAAAAAACAATAACGATGAAAAAACAGCTACAAGCAAGTTCAGTGCAGTGCAGAATGAAAAATAAAAACATTTAGTGCAGTGTAAGTGCAAAATGAATGTTTAATTGATGAACAAACATTATCCGTACACAGTGTTGTGAGAACCTATCCCAATGTGTAAAAACGTATGAACACTCTTGCGATCGATTTACCAAGTAGAGTAAAGTTGAAATGAGAAACGATGAAAGCTAAAAAAAAGCTAACTTTTTACAATAACCCACAATACAGCACAGATTTATAAAATGGGTAACGACGCATCAAACCCTAAAGCTAATGTCAATGGTGATAATGATCTTACCATTATTCAAACACAAAATGTTCACTCAGAGCAGCATGAAACCCATGAGGTAAAACTAAACATTGTGCTGATACTTCTTGCTATCGTACTCATGCAAAAAGTAATTAAAACCATTTTCAAAATATTGAAAACTCTAGCAAAACGTAATGCAATCAATAACATGCAACTGCCTATATAGTTTAACTCATTTTGGTAATCTATACGATTCGTGGAGCAAGTGATATGGAATAATAAAAAGCAGTGCAAAACAAGTTGTGGTCAGCGTGATTGAACGGAACAACCGTTCCCAACTTGGAAGACGAAAATACAAGGTGAGCTCACTGTCCAATCTGGATTCGCAAGCGAAAATGGACAAAGGATCCCAACTCCGACAACACATCGAGCGACGACTGATGACACCGTAGAACTTCACATCAAGTCCCGATTAAACACCAAGCACCGGTAACGAGCGTACCACCATCAACAGCAACAACAACAAATACATGCTATGTATTTAAACAAGGTACCGTAAATATGCAATTTTACTGATGAGGCTGCATAAATATGCAAAAACTATTCGAAAATATAGAAATATTAGATAGAATTTATGAACAGGTGAAACAGCTGAACAAATGTTACAGGCTTTGCGCGTTAACATCATTAAGGGATAATACTAAGGAAATATACGACGAAATACAAGAACTCCTACGAAAGCACGAATCGTATATTAAAGATGAAATATTATCGAAGCTAATTCAAAAGAGTAGATACATATACTACGAAATATATAAAGTGCATAAAAATACATTTCGAAAGACATCCTGATTCATTAAATACGACATTATCAGAGAACCAATTTGACATAACAATAGAAACGAAACCTGACAAAATGGCTGACATTATGGAATTAATTAAAATCACCACTTCTCTCATATCAAAGTATGATGGAAATGAAAAGGATTTTACTTATCATTGATCTAACCTTGATATAGAAATAGTTTATAATTTGAGAAATAGGTTGACGTTTGACGTTTAACGTAAAAGTCGCATTCGCGTTTCGCTCCGTATATTTTCTTGAAAATCGCGCTGTTTATCATACTATTTTCCGGTTTCTGTATAATCACAGTATTTTAGAACACCGTTCCATTACCGTTCAATAGTGCGTTTATCTCTGCTGACAATAAAATTCGCGTAAATTTCGTTTTTCGGATCGCATCTGAGTTCGCGCGTCCTAACCGCCATCGCTCTTATTGCTGCAACGAAAACCTGCACCGCTCCCGTAGAATGGCCCGTATTTGCAACGCCTGCACTATGGAAATTGTGGAGGCATCTATCAGCTGCTGCCTGTGCGACTCTTCATTTCACCAGCGCTGCACTTCGGTTCCTGATGATCTGTTCCTGCGCATTGCGGAATATAAACAATTACACTGGTGCTGTATTATCTGCAACAACGTATTTATGAATCCGCGCACCAAGTTCGTAAAAGACGCAGCCATGCAATCTGGTTTCCAGGCGGCAATAACAACAGTCGCCGAAAGCATCAAGACCGTTATGGAGCTATTGACTAATGAAATTAAAACTGGGTTTGCACGGATAAGCCAGCTCGATCTAAAAACTCCACGAAGTAGCCACCCCCCCCGCTAAAATTCGTCGCATAAATCGGTCAAAACGTTTGTTCTCGGAAGTCGCTACTGACAACCGTACGTTGTTTACATTTGGCGCCAGACCCATCAACACCCAAAACAATAACAACCAGAACCAACATAATAAGCCGATCGATGATATGTATCGCAAAAATCGAGCTCCACCCATGATCACAGGCACTAACAAAGATACAACTATAAAGATACTCCACGTCAAACGTCAAACGCACTGCTTAGACGCCTCCTATTTGCGCTCTGGATTATTGGTTATTTTTCATACGCATTTGTGACTATTGTTATGTGAATTGGACCTGTGGACGGATAAACAACATAAGTGCATTGTTAAATTGTGTTATATGCACACTGCCGGTCTCTTCTTGGCTTAATTCGGATTATCTTACTCGAGTGCTTTCCGTCTTTGCTGATTGTTGTCGCCTCGGCATAGTGCATCTGTGTTAGTACCACTTCGACGATGTCAGTGTCCTGCCCAGCGTGTTCGCTACTGATCAACAACGCGGATGTGTATATGTGTGATGGACTCTGCAAGGCAACTTTTCATGTTTCCTGTATTAGGATCAATGACGGGGCGCTATCTGAACTTCTGCGCCCGAACTCCCAATCATTATGGATGTGCCGCTGCTGTACCGATTTGCGACGTAACGGGAGACTTGCACTCATGGATAACATTTCTGCTGAATTGGCCAACTTAAAATCGGAATTGCTTTGCGAGTTTGATAGCCGCTTAACTCAAGCGTTAGATGCTGTTCGCAACGATGTGTTCATGATGCTTGACAGAGGCAGCGATCTCACGCACACATCGAATCTGGATCGTCCACCTACCTCGAACATCGCGGCAGTTACACCTATTAGCTCTCGGCCATCTGATATGGATCGCGCTTCGCAGAATGCACCGCAGCGGAATGCGCCTAAACGTAGGCTTGTCGATTTTACTCCTCCTGCTTCTGATTCTGCGGCTCCTCTACACATTGGTACAGCACCCATTTCACCTTCGTCTCGGACTGTGTTGACAATTCCTATGAATGCATCAAATGACGCCAGATTTTGGCTCTATATAACACGAATTGCTCCTTCGGTAACCGATCAGGAAGTTAAAGAGATGGTCATTGGACAACTGGGAACCGATGACGTGATTATAATAAAGCTGTTGCCAATTGGTCGTGAAGTAAGTACACTGACTTTTATATCGTTTAAAGTCGGTATGTCGCTTAACTTCAAAGAGAAAGCACTACCCGCTTGGCAAAGAGTAACTCATTTTGATGCCTCTCGCTACCCCTGGCCTTAGTTTTAAAGGAATCATGCAACACACTCGCATTCCACTACCCCATCCCATGGAAAAACGCTCCCACCATCGATATGTTGACCAAAATTTCGCTGTGTGCATGAGACACACACTCGCACTCCTCCAGCCCTCCATAGCCGATCGCTTCCACCGTTGCGAAGATGGGAGAATTTTTGCTCTGAGCGTGAGACCCTGAAGCGCAAGAGATGACACTATGTGTAAAGACAATCATAATTCGATATGGTCAAAATGCGTCGATTGTCGTTTCATTTATCTGGTAATGATGTTTTCACTTCATCATAATTTTAAACGTTCACAACTAGGCTGATAACAATATTTGAAATGTAAATCAGAATAAAATCAATTCATTTGAAGTAAAATAAATTCCATTATACTCTATTTTGACCATATGATGAACACTTGTACGTAGTGCCATTTACTTTGTGTTCTTCACTCTCGCGCTGTGTTGCGATCGTTCGAAACTCATTGCCAGAACGAATGCAAATTTCATTTTGGAAGGATCGGTGCCGGAAGATGCAGCGAAAATTATGAAATGATAATAGAAAAGTGGTTAAGTTAATCGTGAAAGATGTCAACGCAGGCGTAAATGCAGTTTGTTTTGTTACATGATCTACGGGTAAGTGCATGCATAAGAAGAAGAATCTTCCAAATGATGTTAATGTTCTAACAATCGTACTGCTTTTAATGTTTGTTTATTCTTCTATTATTTTCCATCACACCTAGCTATTTCATTACCAAAGCTCCTGATAACAGATCAAAGCAGATGGATCGGGCATACAGAGTCGCCGTTTAACTTAAAATATCTTCGTGATCGGTAAGTTTTAAATAGTAGTAGTTTTGTTCACCATTCTAATGCTCGATTTATCTTTCATTCCTCAGGCAAACACATCAAACAGCATGTTTTTTTTTCAACAGCACGCACCATCGGTGGAGCAAGCAGCTAACGTTTTGTTCGCCCAGCACGCACCATCAAGTATTGAAATGTTTTCAAATAGCTTTGTGAATAAAAAACTGCACACTTACTGTCGGAATTTCCTGGAATTTTTTGGTCGGGCTACGCTCGCGGGAATGGTGTGTCCGTTGAGGAGAAAGAAAGAAAGGGTGAGAGTGAGGATTAACCAAAAAACGCGGCATTGAGAATGAGGGGAGGTGTGCTCAGTGCTCACGTTGGGACACTCACGATGCTTGAAATAAAATGTTAACAAGCATCGATTTCAAGCATGCATGTCGCGCGACATTTTGCCAAGCGGGCACCTGGCACCGAGTTATTGTGTTCCGCGAATTCATTGATAAACGAGCTACCAATACACAAAATTTTTGGAGGCCTGTCAATCACGATCCTCAATTTCCTACTGCTACTCTCGCACCGCAATGTTTACCACAAACACAGGCTCATCCACTGCACTACATCAGCGACCCGTTACAATGCCGATCACCAACCCAACATCATCCATTGAACAACTCCAGCGATCCGATACACCTACACTCTCCTCACGCACCAGATTGTGTACCACTAACACAGCCACAGCACAACACCAACAACCTGTTACAACATACAATAGTTCCAGAGGAATCCCACATGGCGTAAACAACTATACTACAGTCTCAACTACACTCTCCAATAATTTTTTTATTTACTATCAGAATGTGAGAGGACTTCGCACAAAAATCGCTGACATTCGTATGGCAATCATTGAGTCCGAGTTCGATGTATTTGTATTGACGGAAACCTGGCTGGACGACACGATACCTTCATCGTTAATCATCGACGAGACATACAACTTGTACCGCTGTGATCGTAATTCGGCTAATAGTTCGTGCTCTCGTGGTGGAGGAGTGCTTATTGCCTGCTCTGCAAAACTCTCTTCATCGACCATCCCGCACACCTTTACATCGCTCGAGCTGTTATGGGTTCGCATTCGATTGCGTCACTCTTCTCTGTACGTCGGATAAATATCGGATGTAAAAAATTTCCGTGTGCGTCAATTAGATCTCGCCTTCGCCAACGATGCTACGGTTCGTAGTTGCACCAGTATTCTTGAGTCTCCTTAGCCGCTTCTCACAATTGATCGTTATCACCCGGCAATGGAATTGTCCCTATCGATTCCCGATTCGATCCCGGTAATGACGCCTCGTGCTTCGTCTAATTTTTCATTACACCGTTTCAACTTTAAACGAATGGATATCTTCAACTTCAGCCAAATCATTGAAAGCACGGACTAGGCATTTATCGAAGAAATTAGTGATATCGATGTAGTAGTAAATAAGTTTACCGATATTGTCAATTCCTCCTTTCCCCTATGTTGTCCTCTCCTTTCTCCCCCTCCCTATCTTGCGTGGTCTAATCGAACCTTAAGAGCACTTAGAGCAGATAAAAATCGTAAACTACGTTTATATCGGCGACAACGTACTTCATATTGTTTGCGTATATACAAATATGCAGCTAGTGCGTATCGCTCTTATAACCGGTGGCGTCACAACGCTTTCTTAATTAGGCTCCAAGATCGCTTCTCGATGCATCCGAGAGCTTTTTGGCGGTACTGTAATGCCAGGGTAAACCCTAATACTATTCCTTCCCTACTTTCCTTGTACGGCGAGTCTGCCAGTTCTCCCGATGACCAATGTAATTTATTTGCCAAACACTTCGCAAGCGTATTCGTTGACCCAACAACTTGTCCCTTGTCTTTGTCGGATGGCCTCACCCATACACCATCAAATATCATTCCTTCTTTTGATGTCGCAATAGATGAGGATGTTGTTGCTATGGCTATATCTAAGCTAAAGCTCTCTTACTCTCCAGGTCCCGATGGTATTCCTTCATCTGTGATTAAAAAATGCGTATTGATTTTTGTCCCATTACTGTATCGTTTATTTAGAAAGTCGTTAAATTCCGGTTCCTTTCCAATGTTATGGAAATGTGCATGGCTAGTGCCTGTACATAAGAAAGGCGAAAGAACTAATGCCAAAAATTATCGCGGGGTGTCATTACTTTGTGCTTCGGCCAAGATTTTCGAATACGTTATTCACTTCTCATTCCTTAAGCGTGTAGTGCATTATATTTCACCTCACCAGCATGGCTTCATGCCCAAACGATCGACCTCTTCTAATCTCATGTCCCTAGTTTCATTCATTTTCAACAACATGGCTTCTGGTCGTCAAGTGGACACGATTTATACTGATTTCAAGGCAGCATTTGATAGCGTTCCTATCAATTTGTTATTGGCCAAATTTGCTAAACTGGGATTTAATGAATCTATGGTCGCCTGGTTGAAGTCCTATCTAGTTGGAAGATCTTACCAAGTCCGTGTCGTAAATTGTCTATCAAACCGCTTTGTGGGCCTGTCTGGTGTTCCGCAAGGGAGCGTTTTAAGCCCCCTTTTGTTTGTCTTGTTTGTAAATGACTGTGTAAATGTGCTTCCCCCCGATGGTCTTCTTATGTATGCGGATGACCTAAAAATTGTCTTTCCTGTCTCTTCTTCTGAGGATTGTTGTGAACTTCAAAATGTACTATCCTCTTTCTCTGTTTGGTGTGAACATAATGGCTTGCGTCTTTGTCCACTAAAATGCAACACCATCTCGTTTGGTCGGTCCACCCGTAAGGTACTTTGGAACTACACGTTGAGAGATATTCCTATCAATCGTGTAACTTCCGTCAAAGATCTTGGCGTCTGGTTGGATGAAAAGCTTACGTTCAAAGATCATATCGACTTTGTCACAAGCAAAGCTTACCGTACTTTGGGCCTCATTACCCGTCTGTCTCATTTTATCCGTGATCCCTTGTGTCTCAAGTCTCTCTATTGTTGCTGGGTACCCATTCTCGATTACGCTTGTGTGGTTTGGTCCCCCAATAATGTGCAGGATATTGCTAGATTGGAAGGTGTTCAACGCAAATTTACACGACTTGCCACGAAGCGTTTTCTTTCGGGTCATGATAATGCAGTAATCCCGTCTTATCCACATCGTTGTCGACTTTTGGGTCTGGACTAGATAAAAACTCGCCACTCGCACTTGCAAGCTTGTTTCATTGCCAGCGTCATCCTTAATGAGCTTGATGTTCCTTATCTCTTATCTGCCATTTCCTTTTATGCCCCTTCCCGCCATCTTCGCAATAGGCCACCTCTCTATATTCCCACCCGGCTAACTCGATATGGGCAAAATGACCCATTCCTTAAAGCTCAGATTGCATTTAATTCATACTATCATTTGTTCGATTTTAACACTCCTTTATCCCTCTTCCGTTCTCGTCTTCACTCTTCCTCATCCTTATCCTTTCCTTAGTAATTAAGAAACATTGTTAAGCCCTTGAGGCGGACATTTGTAGAAATAAATAAATAAATAAATAAATAAATATTTCCGATAAAAATAGTCCCCGCTCAGTCTACGGTGCAAAAGTGCGCTTTGTATATTTCCCGGCTCGCTCCAGATACATCCAGAGACCAAATTGTGCAAATGGTCAAACATGCTTTGTCCATTGAGGATGTCACTGCATATTGCCTTATACGACAAGGCACAAACACAGCAACACTTTCATTTCTATCATTTAAGGTGTTAGTGCCTATTACTCAACGTGAAAGGGTTCTTTCCCCCGATACTTGGCCGCTTGGTCTATCGGTGCGTGAATTTGTCGACTACCGAGCTCAACAACCAGGTGCAAATTTTCGTCTACCGCCAATGAGACTTTCAACACCTACAGCCCTATCTACAGCGCAGGATATTCGATCACCACAGCTGTTGGATCACACAATACTTTCAGCACACACTCCACGCACTTCACCCACACCGCAAACCCACTAATTATCAACACCGATAAACAATTCACACACATCACGCACACTCGCACGCTCGCTAATCAGCTGTACACCGCATATGAGCCAAATAACGCCGAAACAACTTTGTTGATAATTTACGCACTCACCTGATGATTGTTCCTCCAACAACAAACAACTTTACCACCACTGAAGCAGTCTGTAGTAACGGCATCTCGTGCAGGCTACTTAACGATCGTGAACTCAACACTACGCAACATCAGCAGCACTATTGCTACAGTACAGATCCTACACTCACACAAACGCACGACGATCATGTCATTCCTGCAGAGGTTGCCTCCTTAAATAATACTGACGATTTGTTATTTTTATATCAAAATGTAAGAGGACTAAAAACTAAATGTCATGAGGTATTCGATTATGTTTCTACTACTCATAACGACGTCATTATCCTGACTGAAACATGGTTGTACTCCTCTATTAACTCGGCACAGTTGTTTCCGGACCATTATATCGTCTTCAGAAAGGACCGTAATGACAGAAATAGTAGGAAAACCAAAGGTGGTGGGGTTCTCATAGCTGTCGCCTCACATTTGCGAGTACTCTTATTTTATACAACAGATACTGTCGAGCAACTTTGGTTAAAGATTCACAGCATTAAGAAAACGTATGTTATCGGCGCAATGTATGTTCCTCCTGACATGGCAAATAACACGTCGGTTATTCATACAATCTGTTCAACTATTGACGACGTAGCATGTAAAGCTAATGAAATGTGTTTGTTATTCGGGGACTTCAATTTGTCAAACCTGAATTGGATACCCGATGGAACAAATCCCATTAAGCTCCAAGTTGACTACGAAAGCTCGAGGATCACGGACAACTGGCGCCTTCTTCTTGATTGTATGAATAGCAACGGACTGTACCAGATTAACAAAATTCATAATGCGTCGATTAACTACCTCGATTTGATCTTTGTATGCGACGATATCCTGCAACAATGCTCTCGACCGACAATAACACCCTTCCCCATAGTTGCTATTGATTGCTATCATCCGCTTATAGAGCTGTGCCTGCCGAACGGCTTAGCCAAAGCAGAACATCATACAACATCACATCAAGAATCAGGCATGCTCGACTACAGTCGCACTAACTTCTTGATTCTAAATGATCTACTGCAATCCTCTGACTGGTCATTCCTTGATGGAAACCCGGACGTAAACCATGCACTCGATATGTTCAATCGGAAATTTACGGAACATTTATCTGCCTGTTGCCCTATAAAACGTCCACGACAGGGTCCACCGTGGAGTAATGCTCAATTACGCCGCTTAAAACAAAACAAATCTTCCTGCTATCGGTTTTGTCAAAACAGTGGAACACAACAATCGAGATTGCGGTTCATCGCTGCACACAATGTATATCGAAGCTATAATAGACAACTTCACTCTCGTTTTTTGATCCGTATACAGTTCAGCATAAGAAGAAAACCGAAAAAAATTTGAAGGTATGTCGACACAAAACGGAAAAACAGCTCCCTGCCAGCTATAGTTTCCTTTAATGGAACAACTTCGTGTACCAAAGAGGAAACATGCAATTTATTTGCCGATCGTTTCATGAGTTCGTTTGCCACTGAAGCTCCTGGCTTCTCATTGGATGCTGCTCTCAACAACGTGTCCTCCGACGCTGTCAATGTTAATGTGCGTGACATAAACATCTCCAGAGATTCTGTGCTAAAGGCGCTCAAGCAGGTCAAACCATCCTACAACCCTGGACCTGATAGTATTCCAACCGCAGTTCTTGCCAAATGCAGCGACGTTTTGGCCGGACCTCTGGCTCGTATCTTCACACTCTCGCTCAATCAGCGTATGTTTTCAGCAGCATGGAAATCGTCCTACATGTTTCCTGTGCATAAAAAGGGGGATAAGAGCTTAGTGGAAAACTACCGTGGCATTACTACTTTGCCTGCAGGTGCTAAGGTTTTTGAAGTCGTCGTCCAGAACTCGCTCTTGAACTGTTGCCGCTCGCTGATATCAACACGCCAACACGGGTTCTTCCCTCGCCGCAGTGTGACCACCAATTTGGTGGAGTTTGTATCTCACTGCCATGCTGCATTCGCTTCGGGAGCCCAGATGGATGTCATCTATACCGACCTTAAGGCTACCTTTGATCGGGTGAATCATCGCTTGTTGTTGGCGAAGCTTGCTCGTCTTGAATTCTCTACCCCTTTAGTGGAGTGGTTCGAATCTTACCTCACCAATCGTCGATATCGCGTCAAAGTTGAATGTATGACATCTAGGGAATTCGTGAGTTGTTCAGGCGTGCCACAGGGTAGTAGCCTTGGACCCTTGCTGTTGTCTCTATTTTTCAATGACGTTACTACTGTAGTAAGGGAATCTGAATGTTTATTGTATGCGGACGATCTTAGACTTTTTTTCCTGTGAGGTGTTTTGGTGATTGTCTTGTCCTGCAAGCATCAATCGACTCTTTTTCCGACTGGTGTCTGAACAACGACCTACAAATTTCGGTTGATAAATGTTTGTCCATGTCGTTTCACCGTTCTAATTGTCCAATAGTGTTTAACTACTGCGTCTCCGGTACACAATTACAACGACACAGTGCAGTAAAAGACTTAGCAGTTACTCTTGAACGTAAACTTGACTTTCATGTACATCATAACGAAATTATTGATAGAGCGAACAGAATGCTAGGATTTATACGCAGGCAGTCGAGAGAATTCTCCGACCCACATTGTCTTGTCGCACTCTACAAATCACTAGTCAGATCCATCTTAGAATACTCCTCAGTAGTTTGGTGCCCATCGTCGTCGTTATGGTCGAATAAGATTGAGTCAGTGCAGAAAAAATTCACCCGTTTGGTCTTACGGTTCACACCCTGGCGTAACGTAGCAGCGAGACCTAGTTATCATGCCCGGTGTTTAATTTTTGGACTCGAATCTCTCGCTACTCGTCGCGAAACGGCGCAAATCTTGTTCATGAAAAAATCATTCTAGGAGAGATAGATTCACCGGACCTTTTTGCTAGAGTTAATTTCCACGTACCTGCTCGTATTTTAAGAAACTTTAGGCTACTAAGAGTTGACCAAACTAGACGTGCATATAGCGATAATGAACCTTTGACTGCGATGGCTATCCGATTTAATGCGCACTATGACTCTTTGGACTGGAATTCCCTAGGTTCACCTGTTTTTGCCCATTTTGTCCCAGGGCTATGCCCATTTTACCCCGTGTGTCAAAATAGCTTCTCATAAAACATCAACTTTTATTTTACACTGTTTTCATGATGTTAAGTTGTTTTCATTCTATGTGGCAATTTTAATGCATAAATAAAGGATGGAGGCGTACAAGAATGAAAGAAAAATTGTGTTTTGTGGCATATTCAAAGGAATATTCAGTAAACTGCTGAACATGCCTATGTAGCGACCTCGACTGTACCACAGTAGATGCAACGAGATCGACTGTGGAGATCTCGGCCGGCTACCATACCAAATGGATTGAAGAGATAGGGGAGAGTGAGTAGCCGTGCGGATAAGAGCAACGACGAAGAAGCGAAAAGATGAGAGAGTGAGTGCGGGGTGCGAGGTGCGAGAGATCCAAAAGCACAGATGTTTCATTTATTCTTAGATTAGCTGTAGGACAAACGTGTGCGATTTAGATTGGATAGGGTACAAAGGCTAGCTGCGTTAGGAAATAAAGTGTGTAATTGTTCTAGCTGTATAAGTGGTTTTTTGGTTCGTTTTGAGTGCGGTAAATTTTAGTGCTAATTATTTGTTTTTTTTTTTTTTTTTTAAATAGAGTTGTTCTAATTTACGGTTTATGTGGTAACAGTGGAAAGCAGTGCGTTATTTAGCCTGTGTGGTGCGCCTTTTCTGACTGGTGAACGGTGCTATTACCTAGCTATTAGTGTTAAACATAGCGTAACATTTACTATTCATTTTTTTATTTGGACTACACAAAAACGAATAAATAGAATTAGATAAGTACGTAACTTTCTCCTTCTCTTCATAGAAGTAGCAGTGATAAAGGAGCTAGCATCATCGTTGCAATGGCGGCAGTGAACGATCGAGAGAGTCACTAAAAGTAGGGTGTGGTGTATCGTTAGTGTGGTTGTTTGCCAAATGTTATCACAATTGTTATATTTATTTAATTAATTTTTTGTATTTATTCATTTTATCAATTGATAACAATTATTGCTGAATTTTACTAATTTATTGTCTACTTTTTAGGTCATTCGAATCGTCGTTTAATAGCTTACTTAAGTTTTGCATTGGTTAATTGTATGTAGTAGAGATAGAGGTAAAGTAAAATAGTGATATAGATTATAAGTGATAGATTATTAGCGATATAGATTATTAGAGATATAGATTATAAGTGATATAGATTTTCAGTGACATAGTATTAGTGACATATTAGTTGGGCAGGGTCATTGACTTTGGCATGACCGAACGAGTTTTGGCACTTAGGAGTAGGAGTATCCAGGTGGCAACTGGTAGCTTAAATAATATAAATTATATCGAATCCAACAAACTAAATTCAACAACTATAAGTGAGGCCAGTTGCAAACACAAAGAACGAATCCGCAGGTTGAAGCGGGAATTACTTAACCAAAGTTTTGAGCTGGACAGGTTATTAAACGGCACCAACGCCAATATGGCTTACGAGTTCCCCATTGAAAACGCCATGAAGTTTATCCCTGATTATAATGGTGCGCCGAAGGAATTAGATGGATTCCTCTATCAGATCGATTATTTTGCTAAACAGATTCCTGATGGACTTTCGGATGAGGAATTCGCATAGTAATGTTAAAATTGAGGGGTAACGCTGCAGGATATTTTAAAAGAATAGTGGCTGATACATGGGATGAGATTAGGAATAACCTCGTGAAAGTTTTTGGAGAGCGTTTTCATTTGGAAGCCGATGAAGTAGAAACTCTACGACAGGGGTTTCATGAGCCATATAGTTCCTATAAAGAAAGGGTTTTGATGTTAAAGGAGCATATTATGAGTAGTGACACGAAAAATTCGGAAGATTCCTATGCAATTAGAAATTTAAAAATTCACTTTTTAGCAGGATTGAAAAATCCGGAATTGCAAACCTTAGCACGAACCAACAAACATTTAGATTTTGATCACCTTTTACAATACCTTGAAGAAGAAGTTGTTCAGCTGGAGCACATTCACATGATAGAGGAAAGATTAAGGAAAACTGAAGCTTCTAGTATTGTAGCATAGGTTCGACACCCGACACTATTAGACTTAGCAAATTAGAATTAGATTAGAATAGCAAAGACACAATTATTAGTATAACATCCGCTATAATAATCTGCAGTAAATTCATTACATCCTAGACACAAACCGCACTAAGGCTAGAATGAAACAGCTAATGATAGAATGAAATAGCATGATAAGTGGCGTGATGGTATTCACCAACACACTCTAAAGAAATAGTTTTTACAAGTATAAAATTTTAGGTTAAACATTATCAGAACATAAATTACTGTAATTAGATGCACACAAATATTAGACATAAAAGTGCAATATGTTCTAATCCGAACCAACTAGATAAATAGGGAAAATTTAATAGAGTTCATCCAATTGCGCAGTAGGATAATACACATGGAAGGACGATGTTACCTAATGTACGCAAAAAGTCACGTACGCATAATGCGATAGATAGAGCAGGATAATAAATTGTAATCATGCATAACGGAGCGGATAAGCTAAATATGCCCATAAGCGCAATGTAACTATTTCGTATAAAAGGAAGCTCGCGCGTAGCTAGAGGAGAGTTGTTGTATCAGTAAAATCACGCAGTCCAGTCCGCCGCGCAAAATTTAGTCCGCAAATCAATAGAAGCCAACCACGCTATTAAGTTTAAGTAAAGTGGCAAAAAAATAAAGTGAGTTTATATAAAAGTGCAAATACAATCCGTCTTTAGTTTGGAACGGCACTAAGTGATGACAAGTTCACTACATGGCGACCGTGACACAGAGCCAAAGCAAAGTAATACGAACAAAACACTGAAGTAAGCATAACGAAAGGCTGCAGGTTATAAAAATCCCGTTGGACACGGTATGTAAACACTATGGTAAAATTTATATTTTGAAAACAAAAATACCATAGCGCGAAAAGCGGACGAAGGTATGTGTAAAAAGTATCGCAACAATCGCGAGTGCAAATTCGTCGTAAACACTATTATGCACAATACATATACACTAAGCTCACAAACACTAAAGTATTCGACATAGATGTACGTTTAGATCACATTACACTTATAAACACAAAAGCCGATACGCGTCGTAAAGTGAGATGCAATAATGTGCAGTGACACCAATACAAATTAGTTCCGTGATACAACAACTGTGAAAAAACTCACCCGAAACTGCATGAATATCCCGAAACATCACCAATACAGTGCTAAAAATGAAATCAAATGTGAATTAAAAGCAACAACAATTACACATGCAGTGACACATAAATACCGAACCGGAATACTAATCAGAATAGTGCACAAGAAAGTGTGAAATCGAACTGAACAATCCCATAATCGCAGCAGCAGCAGCACTTCCACAACGAACAACACGAGGAAAGTGTTAAGAACGATAGAACGCGAGCAACAATACGCGAGGAAGCAGTCAACGACGCCATCGCAGTATACACATCGAGCAGCTGTTAAACTACACATCGTGCATGCCGTAGGACACGCAAACGATAAGTTTCGTTAAGTCAGGTATTGTAAAATTAACACTATGGGATATATATGAATATTCAGTAAAAAAAAATATATATATATAAAAAAACGAAGTTTATAAAAAAATAAGTAAATAAAAAAAATAATAATAAAAAAAAATAGGAACAATTATAGTTCTTGCGAAATAATTTTATTGGACTTAAACGTTAATTAATGATGTTATTTATTATGATTGTCGTTATTATTTAATGGATCGAATTTAATGAGTAAGTTAAAGGATAAATTATTCCAGTTAAGGTTAATACAACATAAATTAGAGTATTTACCAAAGAATTTTAGAGTTTGTACTGTAAGTAAATATAAAATTTTGGCTAGAGAACTATTAACATCCATACAATCGGATTTGATAGAGCTCGGAGAAGCCATAAGTGAAGAGTATTTAAACAAAATTAACAGTGAAACCAACGAATGCTTTTCAGCGATTGAGTTTCGCATAAACAATTACCAAATGACAAACGATTCCCAAACAGAAAAAAATGGCGCATTTCGATATTAAAATTGCAACATCTCTTGTTCAAACATATGATGGATCAAAAGAGAATCTTGACATTTTCATAGATTCTGTAAACTTACTTAAAGAGATTACTCCAAATGATCAAAAGGTAATGCTGGTAAAATTTATCAAAACACGAATAACAGGGAAAGCCAGAATAGGATTACCACGAGATCTGGACAACATCGATGAAATTCTAGAAAATATAAAAGTAAGATGTGAAGAAAAAACAAATCCCGAAAAAGTCATCAACCAATTAAAAACTATCCAAGCAAGACAAACCACTAAAATTTGTGAAGAGGTCGAAATCTTAACTAGCAAATTAAAAGGACTTTATCTAGAACAAAAAATTCCCGAAGAAGTAGCAAACAAAATGGCTGTTAAAGTTGGAGTTGACACACTTAAAGAAAAAATTTCCAACTCTGAAACAAAAATTCTACTTAAAGTCGGACAATACCCAACAATTACAGCAGCTACACAAAAGGTATTAGAAAATGAAATCGAAAACAATAATTCAAATCAAGTTTTAGCCTTTAATAGAAACCAAATTTTTCCACAAATAATTTCAAAAGATTTCCTAACAGCAAAACAATAAATTATAATAGATATAACTCGAACCCAAACTTCCAAAACAGAACTAACAGGAGGTATTATGAAAGTCCAAATTCAAATAGAACGAACCCAAATACATATACCCCAAATAGAAACAGAGATAGACATTTCTATAGGAACCCTAGACAATATAATCAATTTGGAAGACAAAATACACAGCCCAATAACTTCTCAAATCAACAAGCTCGTAGAATATTTACTACTGAAGCTGAAGAAGAAGAGGAGCAGAATAATTTTTTAGGCAAGCCCGGCAGGAATAGAACAGCTGCCGGTAATGACATTGGATTTATCTGCCAATAATTCAACTACAATTAAAGTAGAAAAAGCTGCAAATAAGTATAGTTCATTATTTATAGACACAGGAGCAGCAGTTTCATTATTTAAAATAGGAAAAATTAGATCTCAGCATGAGATAGATAGCAATAACAAAGTTAGACTTACAGGAATTACTAATAACTCTTTAATTACCTATGGTACAATTAGTTCAAATTTAATATTTAACAACGCAACAGTTAGTCATAAATTTCACTTGATTCCAGATATTATAGAAATAGAAGCCGATGGAATTTTAGGAGGAGATTTCTTTACAAAATATAAATGTAAGATAGATTATGAATATTATTTGTTAAATTTTGATATCAATGGAATCTCAATATCTCATCCTATAGAAGACAATTCACTCTTAATTCCAGCAAGAAGTGAAATTATTCATAAAATAGATTTAAAGAATTTAAAAAAAGATTCAGTAGTTCATGCACAGGAAATAACAACAGGAATATTTTGCGCTAATACAATAGTTTCCAAGAATAATCCATGTATAAAATTTATTAACACTACTGAAAAAGATACTATTATTAACACGAAATTTTTCAAACCTACAATAGAGCCAATCAATAACTTTGAAATTTATAAAGTAGCAGAAACTAAAACAAATATGCATAGAGTTAAAGAAATATTAAGCAAAATCAATTTAAAAAATTATCCAGATATTATTAGTCAAGAAATAAGTAAACTAGTAAATAAATTTTCTGATTTATTTTGTTTAAATGAAGACCCAATTACAACTAATAATTTTTATAAGCAAACAATTACTCCTAAAGACAATATTCCTACATATATACCCAACTATAAACAAATTCATTCGCAAAGCAAAGAAATAGATCAGCAAGTAAATAAGATGTTAGAAAATAATATAATAGAAAACTCCGTTTCCCCTTACAATTCACCAATTCTGCTTGTCCCCAAGAAAACAGGAAACGATAAGAAATGGAGATTAGTAGTCGATTTTAGGCAATTGAACAAAAGATATTACCAGATAAGTTTCCACTTCCGAGAATAGACACAATATTAGACCAATTAGGAAATGCAAAATATTTCAGCACTCTAGATCTGATGTCAGGTTTTCATCAGATCCCTTTGGAAAAAGAATCGCGAAAATATACAGCATTTTCTACACCAAAAGGACATTATCAATTCACAAGACTGCCTTTTGGACTAAACATAAGTCCTAACAGTTTTCAGCGTATGATGGCAATAGCAATGGCTGGCCTCACACCTGAAATAGCATTCATTTATATCGATGATATTATAGTAATAGGAAGCTCAATGAAAAATCAGATAGAAAATCTTACACAAGTATTTAATAGATTACGATACTACAATCTTAAATTGAACCCAGAGAAGTGCAAATTCTTTAAATCAGATGTTACATATCTTGGACACAAAATAACGGACCAGGGAATATACCCAGTTGAAACCAAATTCGAAACAATAAGAAAGTTTCCTATACCAACTAACGCAGACGAAGTTAGAAGATTCGTAGCTTTCTGTAATTACTACAGAAAATTTATACAAAACTTTGCAAAAATTGCAAAACCACTAAATGATTTATTAAAGAAAGGCACACTTTTTGAATGGAAAAAGGAACAACAAACAGCATTTGATTCATTAAAGGAGCATCTGCTATCTCCAACCATTCTTAAATACCCAGACTTTAGCAAAGATTTTATTATAACTACAGACGCATCAAACTTTGCGTGCGGAGCAGTTCTCTCCCAAATCACACATGGGCAAGATTTTCCTATTGCATTCGCAAGTAAAACTTTTACTAAAGGCGAAAAGAATAAGAGTATAATAGAAAAAGAATTAGTAGCTATACACTGGGCAGTAAATCATTTTAAACCACATGTTTATGGACGGAAATTTACAATCAGAACAGACCATAGACCACTGGTTTATCTCTTTGGTATGAAAAATCCAACGTCAAAATTAACCAGAATTAGACTAGATCTGGAAGAATTTGATTTCACAATACAATTCGTAGCTGGAAAAAGTAATGTTGCAGCAGACGCATTATCACGAATCGTGTACAATTCAGATGAGTTGAAAGAATTGATCCCAAAAACTAAAGAGAAGGATATTAAAAGCATTAAAAACAATTCAATTATGGTAGTTAACACAAGAGCAATGGTAAAGGCGCAAAAGAAAGTAAAGGATACACCAACAGCTGGAATAAATAAAGAAGAAGTAACTAATCAAGTATTTTGGAAGACAGATAGACCGTCAGAAGTTAATAAGATTTTGAAAATTAAGTCAGAAGTTAAAAGAAATGGAATAGAAATCAAAGTATGTAGTCACAACTATAATAAGCAACTTGGAAAAAGTGTTATCCCTCTTAACAATTCTAAAGGCCAAAATGGAAGTCAAGAAATAGAACTTGCTCTTCTAGATATATGCCAAATTGCTAAGAAATTTAACCGAGACAAGTTAGCAATATCAGTTGAGGACAAATTATTCGAATATTACTCTCAATTAACCATAAAGGAAATAGTAGACACAGCAATTTTCGGTTACGAGATAATTTTGTTTGATCCACCTAAATGGATAACAAGTGAGAAAGAAAAGTTGAAAATAATGGAAGAATATCATGCCATACCCACAGGAGGTCATATAGGGCAATACAGATTATATTTAAAAATTCGTGAAAAATTTAAATGGAATAATATGAAGCAAGATATAATAAGTTACGTGCAGAAATGTGAAATATGCAAAGTCAGCAAAGTAAATAAGCACACAAAAGAAAAATCTATAATCACATCAACTCCAGCAAAACCATTTACCATCATATCAATTGACACAGTTGGTCCATTACCCAAAACAATAAATAACAACAGATATGCAATTACGATTCAATGCGACCTATCAAAATATATAGTGATCATTCCAATTAAAAACAAAGAAGCAAACACTATTGCGAAAGCATTGGTTGAACATTTTATCTTGACTTATGGAAGCTTTTTGGAGCTTAGATCAGACCAAGGATTGGAATATAACAATGAGGTGTTAGGTAAAATAGCCCAAATTTTAAAAATAAAACAAACATTTTCAACGCCATATCATCCACAAACAATTGGAGCTCTAGAACGTAATCATAGAAGCTTAAATGAATACCTTAGAGCATTTACTAATGAACATCACGATGATTGGGATGATTGGATAAAATTTTATGAGTTTGTTTATAATACAACACCACATACAGAAACAAAATATACTCCGTTTGAATTAGTTTTCGGTAGAACAGCAACTCTACCACAAGAAATTTATAAACATAAAATCGATCCAGTTTATAATATAGAACAATATTACAATGAAATGAAATTTAAACTACAAAAGTCCAATGAGATTGCACGTAAAAACATAATTATAGAAAAAGAAAAAAGAGAAAAAGAATTAAATCAGCATATAAATCCCATAGATGTAAGCTTTGGAGACTTGGTATACTTAAAAAATGAAAATAGAAAAAAATTAGATCCATTGTACTTAGGTCCATTTATAATTACGAATATTAAAGATCCAAATTGTACAATCAAGAATAGTCATACGCAAAAGACTACAACAGTACATAAGAACAGATTAATCAAGAACTAAATGAATAACGCAATTCTTTCGCTCATTCACTCAATCTTACGTTATTCACAAAAACGGGGGAGGTGTAGCATAGGTTCGACACCCGACACTATTAGACTTAGCAAATTAGAATTAGATTAGAATAGCAAAGACACAATTATTAGTATAACATCCGCTATAATAATCTGCAGTAAATTCATTACATCCTAGACACAAACCGCACTAAGGCTAGAATGAAACAGCTAATGATAGAATGAAATAGCATGATAAGTGGCGTGATCGTATTCACCAACACACTCAAAAGAAATAGTTTTTACAAGTATAAAATTTTAGATTAAACATTATCAGAACATAAATTACTGTAATTAGATGCACACAAATATTAGACATAAAAGTGCAATATGTTCTAATCCGAACCAACTAGATAAATAGGGAAAATTTAATAGAGTTCATCCAATTGCGCAGTAGGGTAATACACATGGAAGGACGATGTTACCTAATGTACGCAAAAAGTCACGTACGCATAATGCGATAGATAGAGCAGGATAATAAATTGTAATCATGCATAACGGAGCGGATAAGCTAAATATGCCCATAAGCGCAATGTAATTATTTCGTATAAAAGGAAGCTCGCGCGTAGCTAGAGGAGAGTTGTTGTATCAGTAAAATCACGCAGTCCAGTCCGCCGCGCAAAATTTAGTCCGCAAATCAATAGAAGCCAACCACGCTATTAAGTTTAAGTAAAGTGGCAAAAAAATAAAGTGAGTTTATATAAAAGTGCAAATACAATCCGTCTTTAGTTTGGAACGGCACTAAGTGATGACAAGTTCACTACAGTATGAATGATGGAAACCCACGTTATAACACCTATTCAGGAAACCTAGGAAATAGTTGGGAAAGAACTGCCTCAAGAATCGATGGCCCTCATTCCTCAAGGACGTATGCACTGAGAGGAAATAATCAGTTTAATATGTCAAATGCCAGCATCAATGGTTGTGGCTCACCACAGCTGAACAGCACAACTAATTTTAATAGCTCCAATAATGGCCAAGGGAATTTAACGCAATCGTACAATCAAAATAATTTTTCTAGACAACCGCGACAACCAAATAATTTTTCAAAAAACGAATAGCTGAAGAACTAGATGATAGCGATGGAAACACTAGCTCTTCATTAGATAACAACAAGTTTTATAACTTTCAAACTTTAGTCGAGCAAAATAATCTAGACAACGTTAATGGTGATACTGTTGCCTCTAGATACGAATCACTTGAGTTAAAGGTCACTGATGGAGGAAAATTTACTGTGGAAATACCCTCAGTTTACAAATTGTGTCAAAATATAGAATACATGATAGATTCTGGAGCATGCGCTAACGCTTTAAGTTGGGAATCAGCCAGGCAGTATGGGGAACAATATATTGATTATGCAGACCAAAAAACATTTTCAGCGTTCAATGGAACTTTATCAAAAGCTATAGGTTCCATTTCTCTTGATTTACATGTGGGGAACTCATGCTACACTGTAAAGATTTATGTTTTGAAAACCCTAGACTTTCCGGGAATAATTGGTGCTGAATTTTTAAGAACGCATTTGGGAGCGGTAGGAGAAAACTTTAAAACCATTTTCCTAAAAAAGAACTACCCACAAGCCATCAGCTCTGGCCAAGACAGTTGTACAAATTTTGTTCATAATTTACACCCGGGCGTTGACGAAACCAACAGCGAAGACATTTCATTTGAATTAAAAAATATGAATGTAAGACAGGAAAGTCAAGAGCTGCTAGTAAGTATTGAGGATAAAAACGTTGATTTCGATTTACTACAGTTGCGTAATAGCAAAATGATACCTGGAAGTGAGCGGCTAAGGGAAATAATGACAGCAATTAATTTAGAGCACCTAAATACTACAAGCAAAAACACAATGGAAAGCATTCTAGAATCGTTTAATGAGATTTTCTATTTACCAGGGGATACATTAAGTTTTACGGAAGCAGCGACTCACGAGATCGAAACAAGTTCAAACATTCCAATATATAAGAGGCAATATAGATTCCCAGGATCCTTAAATAATATCATAGAGGAAAATATTGAAGAAATGCTTAAGCAAGGCATCATTAAACCGAGCAAAAGCCCGTGGAATGCCCCGATATTGTGCGTTTCGAAGAAACAGGAGGAAAATGGCAAAAAAATGTATCGTATTGTAGTTGATTTCCGAGCACTTAATGTTATTACAAAACCGTTCGTGTACCCAATACCTAGAATCGAGAATATATTGAGTAACATTAGCAATAGTAAAATATTTTCCAATATTGATTTAAAATCGGGATTCTTTCAAATTCCCATAGAACCTAACGATGCACATAAGACTGCTTTTTCTACCTTACAAGGGCATTATGAGTTCACAAGGATGCCTATGGGCCTGAAAAATAGTCCGTCTACTTTCCAAAAGTTGATGAACACTGTGCTCTATACCGTTCAACCAGTAAAGGCCTTAGTTTACTTAGACGATATTGTTATTTTTGGGGGAACGGAAGAAGAGCATAATGCAAACCTGCTTAAAATATTCAATGCCTTGAAACAACACAATTTAAAGATCGAACCAAAAAAATGCAAATTATTACAAAGCGAAATAACCTACCTTGGACATACGATCAATGAGAAAGGGATCAAACCTACTTCAGCTAACATTGAAGCCATTGTGAATATGCCAAAACCTAAGACGATAAAACAACTGCGTTCGTTCCTGGGCACACTTAATTTTTATGGTAAATTTATACGTAACGTATCAGATATTCGAAAACCGTTACATGACCTTTTAAAAAAGGATGTACCATTTATTTGGGATAGCAATTGTGATGAAGCATTTGAAACGCTAAAACAAACTCTTATTTCTGAGCCTCTACTGGTTCGCCCGAATTTCGAAGATGTTTTCGTTATAACAACGGACGCCAGTGACAACGCACTTGGTGCCGTTTTATCAAACGAAAGCACCATAGGAAAGCCAATCGCCTACGCTAGTAGATCCTTGTCCATGCCTGAGCGGCGTTACCATCCTATCGAAAAAGAGTTATTAGCAATTGTTTGGGCGACAGAATATTTTAAACATTACATATATGGACAGAGGTTCATCATATATTCAGATCATAGGCCTTTGGTTTCCATTTGGCGACTTAAAGAAAACTCTGCCGTTTTGACGAGGTTACGACTAAGATTACAAAGGATGGATTGCGAGATAAGATTTAAAATAGGAAAAGAAAATGTTGTAGCAGATTTTCTTTCTCGCCTTCCCGAAGTGAAAACGAGCGAGGTCAAAGAAGAGGATAAAAAAGTAGGTACACTGGCAGTCGTTACTCGACAACAGAAAGTAAAAGAGCAAACTAATGCCATTGGGAAAGAACGAAAGACTCCGTTATTAGAACAAGTCGGAGACTTTCCTAATAGTGAGGAGATGGAAACGGTGGATTTAAACAGGAGTAAAGAGGACGTCGAAAATCATTGGAAGGACTTATGCAATATGGGAATAGAGTATATATCTCCAGAACAGGAAGAATTGCGCAAGAAACGAAAAAACCAAGTTCAAAGCATAGATAAAACGAAATTTAAAAATTATTCGTCGGATTCAGAGAGAATAGAAATCGAAAAACGAGGAGATCAATACAGTACTAAACGAATTTCACGATGCTCCCCTAGGAGGTCACGTGGGGGTACGACGGATGAAAAAACGTATAAAAGGATTGTTTTATTGGAAGAATATGAATAGTGATATTGAGCGCTATGTCAGAAATTGCCGGTCTTGCCAAATAAACAAAATAGGCCGCTATAACAAGATACCCATGCAAATATCCACTACCTCATCGAGGCCATTCGAGAAAATGTTTATGGATATAGTAGTACTCCCCGAATCTAGTAAAGGTCACAAATATGCTTTAGTAATCCAAGACGATCTTTCGCGCTACTTATTGGCACTGCCTATGAAGAACCAGGAATCGGTAACGGTGGCCAGAACCTTTGTAGAAGGTGTTGTGTGTGTAGTAGGGTCACCGGTTCAACTCGTTACAGATCAGGGTACCAATTTTATGAGTAAGGTGATGAAGGACACGTGCAGAATATGAAAGATAAAAAAGATAAATACATCGGCTTATCACCCTCAGGCCAATTTGGTGGAGCGCGCAAACAGAGAACTTAAGATTTATCTGAGGTTATGGCAAAAGGTTGGAGAAGGTACATAACAACCGACTGAAGAAGTTTAACGAACAGTAAGAGTGAAACGAAAGAGCAGCGGTAAAAACGGAGCACGACTGATGCTTCGGAATGTATATGTTATGATAGGATAGGATAGGTATAGATTAATCTTCGGCTGCTACAACCCATTTTTAAATTAGGTAGGGCAACGTAGGGATTAGTTCTAGGGTAGGTTACATATATATCATAATGTTTTCAAAAAAAAAAGAGAACACAATTACACAATTACACATTACACTAATAAACCTTTTCAATCTTACTTCACACGCTATCACAGAAAGTAAATGTAAATGTAAATGTGTAAAGCGCGGAAACACATGACATACTGGTGAGCGGCTGCTCAAAACAATGAGGCTCGAGGTGACAATGACGTATGAGGCCGGTAGAGAGGCTGCGCAATGGCGGATGAGGCCGGTAGAGCGGCTGCGTAAAGAAAGAAGCCCCTACAAACAACGAGCGGGATATTTTATCATGGTGTGTGTAAAAACCTCCCAAAGAAACCCCTACAAACAACGAGCGGGATATTTTATCATGGTGTGTGTAAAAACCTAGAGTTAAGCGGAGATTCACACGGAGGCGAGAGCGCGTTTTGGTTTCGACACAGTTTTGGCACTAACACAGTTACACATGTGGAAATGTGTGCGTTCATTTTCGGCCAGCTCGCTCAGTTTGATCTGCTCACAGCGCCCTACGGACAAAGAGCGGGTAATTTTTATCATGGTGTGCGTAAAAACCTAGAGTTAAGCCGATGGAAGATTTTCTAGGCTTAAAAAAGGGGGCGGGAACGGGTACCACGGTTCTCTCCCGCTCCCATGTAAAATACACGGTGCGCTCTCTCAATGCTCGCGCCCATACGCGAGCATCCTTTCGTGTGCTTGTGTTTGCTTCTTTCGTGTTGCGCTGTGTGCGTTTCTTTCGTTCAGCGATCGCTCACACTCGCTGCGTATTTTTTGTTATCTAAAGCTAAACAAAAACGTAAACACGCGTAGATTTTTTTTCATCACTTTATTGAAACATTTACATTTTAACTTTACACGATTTCACACATTTACGTAAGTTGATACACAATATTTGACTAAAATAAAATTGATCACTCCATCGATGCAAACGTTAAAATGGCCGAATATCTGCGTAGATCCTTTTGTACACGTTGATTACTGTAAAAAAGGTACGAAATGAAGCTGCGCGATGTACATAACATGCATTACGAATCATTCGCTCAGCTTCATTTGAATTCGCACAACACTTGAACACTTGAACACTTTACAAAATCATAACATCAATCGTCCAGGACTTAGGCTGACGCACGTGCGGCCGCTCGCTGCCGATCCTTGAGCTGTACTGACGATTTAGTGTGGTAGCAAGAACGAGAGCACACAGAGGAACTTTCGGTACAGCAGTGCAAGCGAGACACCGACATCAGCACAGCGCTGTGAGCGAGCTGGCCGAAAATGAACGCACACATTTCCACATGTGTAACTGTGTTAGTGCCAAAACTGTGTCGAAACCAAAACGCGCTCTCGCCTCCGTGTATTTCACACCGATTCTCCGCTTAACTCTAGGTTTTTACACACACCATGATAAAATATCCCGCTCGTTGTTTGTAGGGGGGCGCTATTAACATGTTGGTGCACGATTCAGCTAGACGAAGGGTTGGCCTGTTTAGATGTGTTAAGAAGGTTAGGCGTTACCTTGAATCATGTACACGGAAAGACATGAATTGGCCATCGTATCGTCAAAGTAACGTAATGTCGCAGAAGTTGCGTGGAAGCGTTATTAGCTCATGCGTTGATAGCGATATCGTCAATAAGGCAGAGGTGAACCGATAGGGGCAACGAACGACTTGTTATTTGGTGCAAAAAAAAATAAAAATAAAAAAAAAGGGAAAGGACATGTAGCGACCTCGACTGTACCACAGTAGATGCAACGAGATCGACTGCGGAGATCTCGGCCGCCTACCATAGCAAATGGATTGAAGAGATAAGGGAGAGTGAGTAGCCGTGCGGATAAGAGCAACGACGAAGAGGCGAAAAGATGAGAGAGTGAGTGCGGGGTGCGAGGTGCGAGAGATCCAAAAGCACAGATGTTTCATTTATTCTTAGATTAGCTGTAGGACAAACGTGTGCGGTTTAGATTGGATAGGGTACTAAGACTGCGTTAGGAAATAAAGTGTGTAATTGTTCTAGCTGTATAAGTGGTTTTTTGGTTCGTTTTGGGTGCGGTAAATTTTAGTGCTAATTCTTTGTTTTTTTTTTAATAGAGTTGTTCTAATTTACGGTTCACCTATTTTGCCCCGCTTTCCCCTACACCAAACGCGTGTGTGGGCGAGTGTTTGAGAGGCCGAAAAGGAAGCGATTCGGATTCGGGATATCTCGGGATACCTAAGATTCAGCATTTTTTCAAATTCTTCATTCAACATCGATCAGACAATTTCAGTTCCTTTTCAACTGTTTTCCATTGTCTTATACATAATTATTTTCTTGCCGTTGCATTGAAATTGGAATTGCGTTTATAGTTAATTTGTTATCAGTTTACCAAGCCCGATGGCAAAGTGTAGCTACAGTTGTCGAGATTGATATAGAAATAGTTTATAATAAAATTCTGTAAAATAATATTATATTCTGTTCTCAACGTTGATTGAGTACAGTTGTGTGTTTTATCCCCAAAAAAGCTCAACGAAATCCAGGGTGGTCGAGAGCTTGTGAGATTACCATCTGGCATCGCGCAATGCGTTGCGATACGCTGCGTCGGAACAAGTAAGACGCCCTAACATGTACACTAGCAGAGAAAACAATTGTAGTTATGTATTTTTACATTGTTCAACAGTTATTACATGTTTTATTATAAGCACACATACACATCAATGCTACACTCTGATGAACACTAACGAACATGTTATATTCATATGTGCTATATGTAACGAAAATAACATTTGGGAGCCCTGCAACGATAACTGGCATACCGGGCGAAAGGTGCAGCGAGCGAAAAAAACAGCCCCGATCGTGGCCGGAACACGATGTAGGGGAAAGTGGGGCAAAATGGGCATCCTTTATTTAAGCATTATTTGACTACAAAGATACATTCCAATTCTCAAAATGTATTCATTAGAGTGTTCTATGAACACCATGTAAGTTTCATAACCCTTACACAACAAATATCCGAGAAAAATACAAAATAAGGTTTAGTAGCATATTGATGCAATTTTTGCCACTTCGAAAATAAGCTTAAACCAGTGTCACAGGGATGTGTTGAAGATTAATATGATATATTTTTAAAGATATGATATTTCTACACAATTTTTCTGAAGAAAGCAAGGTGATTGAATGCGTATTTTTACAAATATAAAAAAAAATCCAAAAATGCTTCACGTGGGGCAAAATGGGCAGTTACGCTTATGGCAAAATGCTTTTGACATACTGCACTTGGTGAGGCTATGGTGTTGTATTTGTCGCCTCAATAATGATAAGAGGCACAGCTTCAAAAGATTTGATTTTGTATATTTAAACGTGTAAAAAATGTTTTAATTTCGATGACATATTTTTGGAAGAATTTTAAGGGCTTTCCTGATCAGCAAAACAAAAGATAGAACGAAAACACATTTCACGAAACGTGCGCAAAAGCATAGACCATTACCTAAGCGCAGTTGTTGTGGCCCATATTGCCCCAGTGTTTTGACGTTTCACAATTTGTTTACATATGCCCATTTTGTCCCAGGGCTATGCCCATTTTACCCCGTGTGTCAAAATAGCTTCTCATAAAACATCAACTTTTATTTTACATTGCTTTCATGATGTTAAGTTGTTTTCATTATATGTGGCAATTTTAATACATAAATAAAGGATGGAGGCATACAATAATGAAAGAAAAATTGTGTTTTGTGGCATATTCAAAGGAGTATTCAGTAAACTGCGGAACATGCCTATTTTGCCCCGCTTTCCCCTACACCAAACGCGAGTGTGGTCGAATGTTTGAGAGGCCGAAAAGGAAGCGATTAGGATTCGGGATATCATTCGATTCGCTTCGATTTTTTGTAGTTTTCCTTTTTTTTCTTCATCATTTTATCTTTCTTTGTGGGGATTAAAGTGCTTAAATAAAGTGTGATTGAATGTGAAGTTATACTAACAACCGCCTACTATAGCGCTTCTTTGTGCTAACGATATACAATAATTATTTTATCGTTTTTATTATATTATATCATAGTAATGCTTTATCTTATAACACTTGGCCTTCGCTTCGAAATAATTATTATTGTTATTTCTTTTTTCCGTATAGATTTCGAAGATTCAGCATTTTTTCAAATTCTTCATTCAACATCGATCAGACAATTTCAGTTCCTTTTCAACTGTTTTCCATTGTCTTATACATAATTATTTTCTTGCCGTTGCATTGAAATTGGAATTGCGTTTATAGTTAATTTGTTATCAGTTTACCAAGCCCGATGGCAAAGTGTAGCTACAGTTGTCGAGATAGAACAATTGCTTATATTAGTGTTAAGAGTCACTCATGCAATACAGGTATGTTTTCCGGGTTAGTTTTCAATGTGAATACCATTACAGGATACCCTCGAGATACGACGATTCGGAGATACTACAATTTTGTTGTTGACAGTTCTTCTTCTATTCAGCGAAACGTGCCGGCCTATGCAAGATTTCGAGACTTATGCATTACCACGCAGTTGGATAGTGAGGTCTTGCTACTGGGGTCGGCCCATATGAGGATTGAACCTATGACGGGCGTGTTATCAAGTCATACCAATTGACGACTTTACTATGGGACAGTTCAAAGCTGTTTTTTAGCTGAAATTGATAGATTTGAACTTAAAAATCCTCACTGATACAGGGTTTTGCGGTGAAATTCAAAACCGCGAAACACTTTAATGAATTGGCTGGAGTCAATCGCAAGACTGCAGAACGATACGCGAAACGTTGACAATACCGGGATCTGTGGATTTGTATCGCAAGACTACGGCACACTTTCTCGCACCCTAGGGACGTATAACTTGACGGTCGAAATTTTTATTTATTTTTATTTTTAACTCCCTCTGTTTGGTACTTGGAAAAGTAATCTATAATGGCTTTTTATTTGTTTGTAAGTCAATTAATCGCCAACTTTTTCACGTATCATTCCGCAGTCTGGCGATTGACTTCCACGGATTCATCAAAATGTCTCGTGGTCTTGAGTTCTATCGGAAAACCCTGTAAGTGTTACATATCATGAATATTTATACCGATCTAGAATATTTATATTAGTCTCAACAATTTGTGCAATGAAATTAATGGGTTTATGGAAAAAAAATTAAAATACATTAAATTATTGTTTGGGACTCTTCAACCTCGGTTATAAACAATGTCTCGGAAACAATGTCTCGGAACCAATGATTTTTTCGAAGTACAGCTTGCTTTGGGGCTTATTTTCGGTCCCAAGTAAAGTCGTACCTCGGGGGTTTCCTGTACAGAATTTCCCAATTTTTTTATGTTTTTCCGCAGTTATCGCTAATTGTACTTGCGTCACAATCATATTTTTGTTCTTTCACGTGATTTGCAACCCGCTGTAAGCAGTACTGAGTTTGACAATTATTTGCAATGAATTAAAAAAGATGAACATAAACCATTTTAATGTAATGAATTAAGTATTCTGATAAAATAGCTATTTTTAAAATAAAGTAGAGAGTAGCTTATCCGGAGACGGATTAACCGGCTGGTGGCTTAACCACGCCTTAATTTAACCACGGCGCATTAATTTGACAGCTGTTCAATCGTGACGAACATTTCCAAAGATAGTGAAGTTGATAAACAATTGTTTTGTTTGTCTAGAGAGATTTTCGAACTTTATTTTTTTATATATTAATTTGAAATTTCGTGGACCGTAAACCATTAACCGGCAACCGTCAGAATAATCGGATAATCTTTGTTCTTTAGTATAGCCGCACAGGATTTTCGAAGTCACTTTCCAATCTGAATAATATTATTTACTGCTTAGAAAAAGTGTTTCAACAGCTGTCACGTGTTGTGTTTGCTTCACAATAAAACTTCAATTTTTTCAAATGATTTGCAACACATCACGAATAATTTTCAAATTCCATCGACAAATGCGAAAAAAACTAAAACAAGTGTGTGATACAAATGCGACATTTGACAACTGTTGAAAACCATCGTGTAAGCCACATTTGTAACAGACAACTTTTTAATAAAATCAACAGATAATAGATTTAAGTAAACCGAGACTACCCGGTATAAGGTAATGTGAGATTTTAAGTATAAAGTTGATTAAATTATTTAATGAGGTCAATCAGGGGGGATGTTATGTTGATAGGTTCACTGTACTTCGAGTGCCGGTTATTGATACTTGAATTCCAAATTATTACATCATAAAGCGTTTTCAAAAATAGTTATCTAGAGGATGGTAAGTAAAGACGGACATCAAGGGAAAGATGAACACTTGTCATAAACTGGATAAAAGTTATTAGAGAATTATCCAACAATATAGTATTCATTCTGGAGGTGTGAAAATACATTTTAGAACCATGGGCTATCGGAACAGTTGTTCTTCGATTCTCGAAAAAGGTGAGGAATGCAGCAATACTCATCCATAACGCTAGTGAAAAATAAGTGTGTTAATGCAAACACAGTGCAAAACATAGTGAAAACAAAGGAGCAACGATCGGACTACAGAAACGACACCAGCTCAACCTGCGCGTATCAGTGTGGGAGCCTCGTCAACCGGGCGGAATACAGGGTTTTTCAATTGAGTTTAGACTAGCAGCATACTTTTTTTTAATAGATTCTTATCTAGCATCCTCTATTTTTTATTAACAGCAATGGATTGGTTTTGTCTATGATTCTGCCTGCACATTGTTTTTAAGTATGGGTAATATTTAGAAAAAGATTGATTATCATACATTTCTATAATAGAACTGATTAGCTTTAAATAATTTTAAAGCATTTTTAAGCTCCTTATCACATGACTTAGAAATACATTTAAAAATTTTATAATTTGGAAGTATTAATTTATTTTATCTCTATTTAATTTCCAAATCAGATTGAAACAGCCTAAAACGACACAAAAATTATGTTTTTTACAAAGTATTCATAATTACTATTTATTTATTACAATAGGGGCTTCAAAACTACGTCGTTGGGGCCAAATGTAGCCACGAGAGTCAATCATGCGGCTCGCAATTGCTTTGAAAAGGTTGAAATAAATAATTTATAATTATGAATATTTTTTTTCAAAATATATATTTTTACTATTTTAAAATGACACTAAAAGTATTAGAGAACTAAAAGTATAAGCCAGTATTAGAGAACTGTACAAATATTACATTTCAGTTTGCAATTTGTTAAGACAATAAGATTTTTAATTTCGTTAAACTAATGCCAAAATAGCCCTCAACAACACTACTAGCGAAGCAATGTGGCCTGCGAACTGAAAAATAGAAGGCTTTAAAAATCAAAAACATTTTAAGCATTGAATAGAATACTGGGTACAAACTTTTTATTTAATTTGATTTCATAGATTTGGGATTATTTTAAGGTGAACATTTTTTGTAAAACTGCTTAACATGTTTTGAGGGAAACTTCAAAATGAAAAGGAGCTTTTGCATTAAAAAAATAGACAAAAAATTGCCTTATTTTTATGGGTTTGCCATCGCTCACATCGACAAAACGTTCATTAACCCGATAGTCAATTTGACAGTGGTGTTCTATATCACTGGTATTCTAAACGTGGTGGCCAAAAAAGCAAAGTAACTCCGTTCAAAACCCATTGCGATAAAAAATGGTAAGGTCGAAAACGGAAATCTTGCGACAATTTATGGACAACGGATAGCACGTTCCGGCATCTAAAAAATCTTGTCACTTTTAAACAACAATCGGAATATCTAACGAAAGCTGGACTTCGGATGGTCGACGACCCTGGGTGACAAGTAGCTCCAACATATTCTAAAAAGGTTGACCGTTCAAAAAGTGGCTTAATCGCAGTCTGCGCTTGGCAGCTAGATCGATGCAACTGGCCCAAACAGTGAAAAATTAACTGTGAAATATGAACAAACATGTCAGGAAATCGCGTCGACTGGTTTCGCAGCGGCAGGTAATGACGCCATAACTCGCAGTGATCATTTAGGAGCGGGTGAATATCGATGTGTTACCCTAGGCACCAAATCGGTCCAACATCTCCCAGCTGCGTCGTATCGATAATTTCTGTACTGTGATACGTAAGACTGTTTAAACAATTTTGTCGGGTAAACTGGTGAGGAATTGATAAAAAAAAGAAGGTAGAACTTAAAAACATACCTCCCCGCATATTTTCGTGGCATGCCGATGCTTCCGGTTAACTGTCGGACGGCAGCTCTCAAAGGCGTACGTTTTTTTAACAAATTTGAATAATAAACTTTCATGGGAAGTTTAAGAAAAACAATTATCGGTCTTAGTTTTTTTTTTCTACAGCCATCTTATTTAAGTCCATTTTATTACGGTTTACCAAGTCACTTTGCAATGTGTGCTACACATATGATGTGCTATTCTAAAAACTAAACTATTCAACCCACTTTTTCTTCAATGCTACAGCGGAGTAAAGGTAATACTTTATGTTATGCAAGCAAAATGATTGTTTCAACAAAAATAAAAAGCCCTTAGAATTTGAACCCCAATAGCTAGGAACCCCAATAGCTACGTTCAGACACGGCATATCTTTCTTCACGAATCTTTCCCATTCCACCAAAAACAAGTGTCCAAAAAAGATTCGTCAATATTTTGGCGTTCACACACCACGAATCTTACCAGAATACAACTATCGTTGTAAGAAATGCAAAATACACAACCGTTAAAACATTGAAAACTTGGAAGCAATCGAAAACCAATGTTAAAACACGAAAAAGACGATATTTCTCTCGGCCTGTCAAAATATTGCAAGCAAATATTTTTGTTATCCATCCAGCGATGGACAGCTTGAATTGCCTAAAAAAGATTCGTAACAGACTGCTAGACTTCTCCTACCTCAGTGAAAAAATGTGTTTGACAGATATTTTCCGGCGATGAAAATGCGTGCGGAGGAAAAACATTATTTCGTGCCAATTGAAGTTGCACATCAGCATATTCATGGGCGTAATTGAGTAGCACACATCGCAAATCGACTTGATAAACCCTGTAAAACAAACATTAGCCGGCATCGCAAAAGAAATGGTTTAAAATGAACAGTCGTTAAAAATTGCTCGAATTTGGCATCGCGAATGCATCGAGTTCTTTTTTGTCAATTTTAACGACAGGTCCTATGCCGTCGTTAAACAAACGATCGTCTAGAGCGTATGCGATACAAATTAACAGTCGATTAATTATACTGCTTGAATTTTTTCCCTGTAATTGTCTGTATGCGATATCGAGGAGTCGTTAACTGTCTTGACGATCGTTTATTTTAACAGAAATAAAAAACAAATTAACTCGGTTCAATCAAAATGAACTTTAAACGACTGTTAAAATGTGTTCATTTATTCGCGATACCAGCTATTAGTCGGCATCACGAATAAATTAACACATTTCAACGGTCGTGTAAAGTTCATTTTGGTTTAACCGAGTTCATTTGTTGTTCATTCCTGTTAAAATAAACGATCGTCAAAAGAGTTAACGACTGCTCGATTTCGCATATAAGCAAACACAGCAAAAAAAATCGAGAAGTAATATTAAACGACGGTTCCGAACCCAAGTGACATTTGATTGAAATTAGCCGGCATCGCGTATAAATGAACACATTTTAACAGTCGTTTAAAGTTCATTTTGGTTTAACCGAGTTCATTTGTTGTTCATTCCTGTTAAAATAAACGATCGTCAAAACAGTTAACGACTGCTCGTTTGCTATCGCATATAGGCAAACACGGGGAAAAAATTCGAGCAGTATAATTAAACGACTGTTAATTTGTATCGCATACGCTCTTGACAGTCGTTTGTTTAACGGCGGCATAGGACCAGTCGTTAAAATTAACAAATGAACTCAATGCGTTCGCGATGCTAAATTCTAGCAATTTTTAACAACTTTGGTTAATTTTTAACGACTGTTAATTTTAAACCAATTCTTTCGCGATGCCAGCTATTATTTTCGCATATCGCTCGATTAGTAATCGTTACGCTTGAAACTGGTATTTTCATTTTTTTGTGGATTTGTGTGTGATTAAGTATGTTGAAAGCGCCAAGATTTGGTGTGTTCGTAAATTAGACGTTGCTCTATCGATGGACAATACCGTCGAGCTCATTTTTCATTCATAGCTATGGTTTTTTGATGAAAAACAAAATATAATTTTGCGTGACGTTATTATGTAAAAATGGGTATAATATAAGCATAAAATGGGTACATGACCAACTATAACGATAGGAAACATCATTTCCGAGCGAATCTAGAAGAAAGTATCGAAACAGCCGCATCACAGTTGATTTTAAAGGACTTTTTCTAAATTCACTTAAGCTGGTGCAGTTTAAGGGAAGTTTAAGGCTCCAGTTTAAGGAAATTTGCTCTAATTCACGATTATTCATGCCCGAAAATGACAATTGGGAAATGACATTTGCTTGAAATTGTTTTTTCATATCTGCTCGATTTATACTCGATACGCCTTAAATTGAGGATTTGTGTGTGATCAACTATGCTGAAGCGCCAAGATTTTGTTTACTTGTAAATTAGACTTTCTTATATCAATACAAGATGGCGTCTAGCTCATTTTACATTAAAAGCTTTAGTTATCGATGAAAAAAGCAAGTAAACTTTGAGCGTCGTATTTTGTGAGTATTCGATGTTTTTGAAATTTCAAATGGCTTCATTACCAGTTACATTACATTAGCTGGCATCGCGAAAGAAATGGTTTAAAATTAACAGTCGTTAAAAATTAACCAAAGTCGTTAAAAATTGCTAGAATTTGGCATCGCGTACGCAATGAGTTCATTTGTTAATTTTAACGACTGGTCCTATGCCGTCGTTAAACAAACGACTGTCAAGAGCGTATGCAATACAAATTAACAGTCGTTTAATTGTACTGCTCGAATTTTTTCCCCGTGTTTGCCTATATGAGATATCGAGCAGTCGTTAACTGTTTTGACGATCGTTTATTTTAACAGTGTTCATTTATTCGCGATGCCGGCTATTGATAGGAAACGTTATTTGCCGGCAAAAACAGAAGAAAGAAACAAGAAAAAAAATCGCATCACAGTTGAATTTGAAGGGTTTTTCTACATCCCCTTAAACCAGCGGTCGGCAAACTTTTGAGGCAAAGGGCCAACTTTAGTAAATGATCGAGTGCCGCAGGCCAGGTGAATGCGGTTTTTATTATTGCGCTTAAATTATTACATTTTAATCTTTTAGAAACATTTTAGGTTATTATTGTTGTTTTTCTGTAATTATATCATCCAAGTATGGTTCATCCAAATTAATGGTACCTACTTTAAAAACTAATTCTAATCTTTAATCATTTGAGAATCGGCAATAGATGGCCAAAAATGTGATCAGTCAAAAAACAAAAAAATGGGATCAATATCGCTTCTTGAAGATCCCATCCTCCCACACCGCAAAAAATATCTGTAACTTTGGGCGAAAAACTGCTTACCCTCACAAGCTGCTCTAATGCGAGGTCGCTGGCGCTATGAAGTTGTCGCGAACCTCATGCAAGCTCACAGACTACTCGAATTTGATTTGCTCTTGCCAATGGTTTGTTTAACAACGACCTAGGCCTTCGGTAAAATTAGCAAATGAACTCAATGTGTTCAGGATGCCAAATTCGAGCAATTTTACTGACTCATATTAATTTAAAACAAATGTTAATGCATAAACATTTCATTCGCGATACCGGCTATTATCACCCTATCAAAATGTGTTTCATAAATCGTAATGCAACATGGACAACTATAGTAGAACCCCTCATAACAAATCCGTTCCCATAACTCACTCGTTATATAAAAAAAATAGTCATGCAGAAGGTTCTTTTTCATACAATTTGTATGAAAAATGAAATAATTGATAAGAAAAGTGCCGGTATATAAGGATTATGTGCATCGCAACCATACGGGACACCTCCAAGTGGCTACAGTAATCCAATGATCAATGTAGATCAAGAATGCATGTAGATCAAGAATGCATGCAAGAACATACCTATCAATATACCTCACAATCAGAAACACACGCTTCTTAGGAAGGTACACTACACATTAAAACCACGTCCTGCCCACTTCCACAACCGAAGCAGAAGAAAGCCTCCATTATTGTAAAATAAGAAGGAATTAAATGGAGCAATTAAACTGAAGACACTAATTCATTTACTCGACCTGTCGATAAGCGCAAAACTCTCAGCTCCATTATCTGATCTGAAAAGAGTTATCTGGACGTAGAGTGATCGCGCCCACGGCCCGTCCCGGCTTTTTTCGATTTTTGGACGACTTTGCGAGTTTTAAACTGGCAGTGGGTGTTAATGTGTCACCTCCCTTACATTTTTCCTCCACACTTATACCTGCCTCTTTTGGTAATAGCTTGATATTTAACAATTCTTAGTAATGTAACTCTCGAAATGATCACGAATTCTTATCGGGAACAAAAATGAAATTGCTCGTTATGCGAGATTTTACTCGTTAAGACGGATATTTGTAGAGCATCTGGATTTGCTAGTTATGAGTATCTACATTGAAAAATTCGTTATAAGGGGTTCCATTGTATATTAAAATGCTCTTTTAAATATTGCTTAGTGTGCCACAGTGGCATCTTCAATGGCTCCTTCCTCTTCAAGCTTTGACAAAAACTTCATCATACGAGTTTGCGGATCCATTTGACGGGCTAAATCAATCAAATCTAATAGTTTTTTGATTCCGACAAAAATTCGACGTCCTTTTAAACGTTTGTAAATAGCAGCCAGTTCATTGCGACCGAACACGTCTGGTTCCTGCTCGAGTACTGCAATCAAATGATCCGCAGTAGAAAGATTCGGTACATGCAGTACTGCAGTAAATGCCGAAAGCATTTCCATATCCTCTAACACTTGCCTAGAAATATTATATGAAAGATAGAATGAGTAAATTTTTCCATATGACTAACGTTTTCATAATTCAAATGCTTACCTTCGGCTAGTCGTACACAAAATGAGAAGTTTTTTCCCTTTTGGAGGAGACTTTTTCAGTAATACCAATAATGCTTGAAGCGTTAGATTAGAGTATCGAGGACCAATTGGTCCATAATCTAACAGTCTCTCGATATTATCCACTAGGATACAGCTGAATGTGGAGCGATAAGCGTCGTCGAAGTACTAATATTAAGAATAGGTTTGAATATTGATGATTAATTTTGTGTTTGATCGTATATATACAGGTAGTTCCCGAGATACGCAGTCTCTGTTATATGCAGATTCGGAGATACGCGATATATAAATATAGAAATATTTGTCAGTTCTTTAAGCAACTGATGTTAATAGAAAAATAATTTCTCTTACAGTGAAATGTTAAAATTCATTGAAAAAGGTAAAAGTGAATGTTAATGAAGTGGCTAAAACCACCCGTTACATGCAAAATTACAAGAAAATTTGCTATATTTTGGCTGATAACTGTGTGATTCGACGTGATTCGGAAATTCGAAACACGTGCTTTTTTCTCGGTCCCCATTTCAAGCGTATCTCAGGGACAGCTTGTATAAGTATACAGAATTTCTAAGCTTGTTTGGTTATCGCCGAAAATTATTGGCTGCTTCCCATATTTGTTGGTGTATTTCCATGATTTTTTAGGCGTTTCCCAGAATATAGTGATTAAATTGTATTGATGTCTAATCGAACGATACCAATAAATCCTGGGAACGTACCAAAACTGTTTGGAAAACGATAAAAAATCATGAAATGAGCTCCAACAATTTATGGGACCAACCAATAAATCACAGTAAACCCTGTATTTAGAATTCGTTACTTACCTTACGTATTTGAAGACATTTAGCACCCTCGCTAAAACCAACCATCTCATCAGGACTGCATACTTTTACGAACGGAAAATCAGAGAGTTTCGCTAGTTTAGCAGCCAGCGCAGTTTTTCCAGCATTTGGGGGGCCTTCTAAAAGTACTGAAACTAATCCAGAACCTTCTGTTCCTCGAGCTTGTTCTGTGTAAAGAGCACCATCTTCAAGAATATGAGCCACTGGTAGACCCCAATTGATAATGCCCCTTGTTAAATAGTTTTCTAGGGCTTCTGCTGCTGTGCCAAAAGCCTAAAATAATGAAATATTAAATAATGAAGAAATTTAATTATTTTATATTGAACACGCATTAAATGCAACGTTTACAATTATTTAAAAAAAAACTAGCGAAATTGAACCCTACACAGTTTTGCCCGAGCAGTGCTGGAGCTAGGTGAGCGCGCCTTTATAGTTTTGTCCGAGCTGTGTTCGGGCCGTTCTTACCTCCTTTATTTTATTTTATTTTATTTTTACCGCCATCGCTCTGCTTACTACGGTATATAGGCTAGCAATGTATGTAAGTATGAGTTTTTTCGCATATGAGTGTTCGATATAAAGGGTAAATAACTTAGAGCCGGTATCGCGAATAAATGAACACATTTTTACAGTCGTTTCAAGATCATCTTAGTTTAAACGAGTTCTTGTTTTGTTTATTCCTGTTAAAATAAACGATCGTCAAGACAGTTAACGACTGCTCAATGGCTGGTATTATTGAATCTGTTCGTAGCGGTGGCGACACTCATTTTTCTTACGTACTTTTCTTACGAAATGTCTTGCCATCCCTATGATATATGAAATATATGAAATGTCTTGAAATGTTGAAATATATATATATATATATATATATATATATATATATATATATATATATATATATATATATATATATATATATATATATATATATATATATATATATAATATATAAATATATAATATATATATATAATATAATTGAATATATAATATAATTGATATAAATATAATATATATATATATATATATATGTGTGTGTGTGTAAGTATGAGTTTTTTCGCATGAGTGTTCAGATGGGGATTTCGAAGAGAAGAAGATATAGAAGAAGAAAAGTCATGTGGTGAATTTTCTATTTTACCCGGCATCTATACCAGCAGGGGAAAGAGAGCAATTATAGCCCTAGAAAATACTATTGGCAAGAATATTGAGATAAACTTAAACGAAATTGAAATCGTCGATACCAAATTTCTCGAAGATGAAGGACCTAAAATAGAACATTCCAAGAGCTTCGAACTTAACGACGATTATCTCACCCAATTCGAACTAAAGGTAATTAGAAATTTATTAAAAGAAATACCAGAAGTTTTGTATTTTGATGAGGATAAGTTATCATTTACACATAAAATCAAACATAAAATTAGAACAGTCGATAACGTACCAATTCACACAAAGTCCTATAAATATCCTAGGGTATTTGAAACCGAGGTACAAGACCAAGTAAAAAGAATGCTTCGAGATGGTATAATTCGAGAATCCATATCTCCATACACTTCTCCGGTTTGGATCGTACCAAAGAAAGAAGATTCAACAGGATTGAAAAAGTATCGTATAGTAATTGATTACCGGAAACTGAACGAAAAATCCATTTCAGATAAATACCCCATACCGGACATTACTGAAATCTTGGACAGATTAGGTAGAGCTTCCTATTTTTCTACAATCGATCTTGTAGCAGGCTTTCACCAAGTACAGTTAGAAGAGGATGACATAGAAAAAACAGCATTTGCTGTTAGTTCAGGAAAATACGAGTTTACAAGGATGCCTTTTGGCCTCAAAAATGCACCCTCTACTTTTCAAAGAGTCATGGATACAGTTCTAAGAGAACACATAGGGTCGTGTTGCCTCGTCTACATGGACAATATAATTATATTTTCAAGCTCTTTTCAAGAACATGTAAAAGACATTCGAAACATCTTACAAAAATTAAAAGATGCAAGATTAAAAATACAAATTGAAAAATGCCATTTCTTCAGAAAGGAAGTTCAATTTCTGGGTCACACGGTCACGAATGAAGGTGTTAAACCTAATACGGACAAAATCGAGGTCATAAAAAAATTGGCCGATACCCAAAAATCCTAAAGAATTGAAACAATTCCTTGGGACGCTTGGTTATTACAGGAGGTTTGTTCAAGACTTTGCCAAGCTCATTAAATCATTGACTGTATTACTTCGTAAAGATAACGAATTCATTTTCACACCCGATAAAGTAAAATGTTTTGAAAAATGCAAGTCTCTGTTGGCCATGGATCCGATTATGGTTTACCCTGATTTCCAGAAAACTTTTATTCTGACAACAGATGCTAGCGATTTTGCCGTTGGCGCTGTATTGTCCCAAGGAACTATTGGAAAAGTTCGACCTATTGCCTATGCATCCAGGACTTTAAATAAAACGGAAGAGAATTACTGCACAACAGAAAAAGAACTGTTAGCTATAGTTTGGGTCGTGAAATATTTTCGACCGTATCTATACGGAAGAAAATTTACTTTAATAACAGATCTTATATATTCTATGACAAGTGCGATTTTGAAATAGTTTACAAGCCTGGAAAAGAGAATATCGTGGCAGATGCTCTATCTCGAATTAAACCCAATGAAATCGACGTGAGCAAAAACGAAATCAACGCTAGCGATACAATTCATTCGGCAGATACAAGTGACGACCATTATATAAGAACATCAGAAAGGCCAACAAATACGTTTAAAACGCAAATTATTTTAAAAATGGGTGATGAAAACGAATCACATGAAGAAGTTTTCCCAACGTATCACAGATTTACAATATGCAGGCCAGAGTATTCAGAAAAACACATAGTTAGTATACTCCGAGAAAAAATTAACACAAAGGGAACTAATTGTATTCACGGTCCCACGACAGTTATACAAACCGTACAAGAAACCTATCGCAAATATTTTTGTCAATATATAATGTTTAAACTGGTTTATTCCTTTTAACCCTTTAACGAATACTTTTTGAGCACCAATCAAATGACTTTTTTTAGTTTTTTTAATAATTTAGTTGTTATTGAACTATTTTAATGCATATTTTTAGCAGTACTTGTGTATTGATAGTCCCTTTATCAAACCCCATGGTTACTTTTACCACCCCATGCCTATTGCGGCCATAATTCGCCTTTTTCTGCAAAATATTCAGCTAGACGAATACTTTTTAGACTAACTGTATGAGCGTAACATGAGTATAACATGTGAACGTCACCTTTTACCTCGTTTTGCACAGGGAGATTTTGTAAAAATTCCCTGAATGAATGAATGAATACAGTAGATGACCGCTAACTGGATGTGTTTTAACTGGAGTGCTTCTTAACTGGAGGTTCGCTAACTGGAGTGATTCTCAGTTAACGAACACTTAAACGTCAAAACATGAAACATCCGGAATCTCATGAAGAGAAATGTGTCGCAAATGTGCATTTTTCAAACAAATTTAGGGTCTTTTGCCTACGTTTGCTATTAATTTATGTTATTACACGAATTGCTATACATTATATCAACATAAATGAAAAAAAAAAAGTTTGGTATGTTTATTCCAGTCAACGCCAATCAAAACAATCAATCCATAGAAACGTCACTTCAGTTAGCGAACATTGTTCGTTAACTGGAGCTTGTTTACCTCTCAGTTAGCGGTCACCTACTATACATGTTTATTGATATTTTTCTTTTAAGTTCATGAATACATTTTCTTTGCGAGATTTAACGTTATATATATAATTTGCGAGATTTAACGTTACGCTCGCTTTTCTCCGCTGTGGAGGTTTTTGCCAGGAAGCAGTTTGATTTTGATTTTTAAAGAGTATTAGGCTTAAGACCCTTTGATTACGTCAAATTAAACTAAACTAAAATTAAAATAACTTATCTAATTTACACTGTAACTATAGAAGAGGAAAAAAAAAAAGAATGAATTCCAAAACAAAGTAAAAGGAAAAAAGTGCTGATCATTATACAAAAAATGCACTTAGAAGGGAAGACAATAATGTTAAGCATTTTACTTAATAACAGAGATATATATATATATATATATATATATATATATATATATATATATATATATATATATATATATATATATATATATATATATATATATATATATATATATAGTATATATAAATATATATATATATATATATATATATATATATATATATATATATAAATATATATATACATATATATATATATATATATATATATATATATATATATATATATATATATATATATATATATATATATATATATATATATAATAACAGATATATCCAATGACATCGATTGGATGTGTACTGGTTTTATCATACAGCTCTTCTAACCTGGTCCATTAATGGGTATCTGCAGTGAGTCGTAAAAAACGGTTCAACCCTACTTGAACCCTGCTGTTGGTAGGAGCGCTACTTTTCCAAACCGGGACACACTTCCCAGGGGATAGTTGATAGCCATTAAAAATGTAAACAAAAAGTGCTTGGCACCCGGGGAAACATAAACAAAAATGGTCTGACACTCTAAGTGTTAACAACATAATAAACAACATATAAATTCGGCTAAACCAGCGGTCGGCAAACTTTTGAGGCAAAGGGCCAAATTAAGTAAATGATCAAGTGCCGCGGACCCGGATAATGCGGTTTTTTTTATCATTGCGCTTAAATTATTACATTTTAAACTTTTAGAAACCTTTTAGGTATTATTGTAATTTCTTTAATTATATCATCCAAGCATGATTCAAAATGGATGATATCTGCTTATAAAACAAATTGTAATCTTTAATCATTTGAGAATCAGCAATAGATGGCCAAAAATGTGGTTAGTCAAAAAATAACAAAGAAAGGATCAATATCGCTTCTTGAAGACCCCATCCTTCCACGCCGCAAAAAAATGTGCGGATATTCCGGGGATGATAAAAAAAATCGTTACGGCTAAAAAAATATCGAAGCAAACGTGGGGTCAGTAATTATTAAAATGCTTTATGGACAAGTCATGCCATGTCAGATAGATTGATAATTGATTTCTTATGACAACACTTTGACAATCGTTGAACTCGTAAACAGCAACAGCGTGGAATCGTCGTTCTCGTTAAAACAATAGGGGTTTTTAAATGCTCTCTTTTGCTTTCAAATACGATCGAAAATATCCCTCGAATAGTTTGAAGAGAAATCAACTGATTTGTGTGAAATTAAGAAGAACAAATAAAACAAAATAAAAAATTTATCGCGTGAAAATGTATGGGGCTATTTTACTACATTTAAAACATTGTATTGCATGTATTGCGTTGACGAAAGTCTAATGCACTCCCCATCGCAAAGTCGCATGCAAAACTTTAAATAAATTTATTGTAACCATGCTTTGGTGTATATCATCAATATACAATTTCGTATGCGATTTCCTTCATTCCGAAAATCTTATTGTCGTGATGAAACAATGTTAAAATTACACAACGGTTGACGGTTGAAAATTGAAAAATTTATGGGTTAATCAAGGGGTTATCTTCACCCGCTTAAACAACATGTTATTTGCACTTCGAATAGTAGTATCCCATGAGACAATAGAAAACCTCTATCAGTCACCTCACCTTAACACCTCTATCAACCGAACTCTAACCATGATGGCCAATAAAGGGAACCAACCAACGTAGAAGCGTGCGCGATCAACGAAAAAATTAAATAAAAATTAAATTTCATTAAACATGACCTTCTCCACTACTTACGGATTTACTCGATTGAAATTTCATTGAAAAAGTTTATTTGGTCCCTTTTGTTAAAACCGACTCCGGAGCCCTTGGAGCGGATCCGGCCCCGGATCAGTGGGTGCGGTGCCGGCTCCGGAACCGGCTCCGAAATTGTCTGGAGCCGGTGGGAGCCGGTGGGAGCCGGTTCCGGCTTCGGAGCCGTTTTGCCCATCACTATTGCCGACCGCTGGGCTAAACCATTGATCTTCAACCTTTTTACAGCTTTTCTCCCATGTAGCATGCATCTAGGATTTCTTTCCCCACTCACAAGTTCATGAGTGGAAGAAGAGCGTGGCAACCCATGGTATTAGGCGAAATTTTGATGAAAAATCCCCCTCCCCCTCCACCAAAGTCAAAATTCCCCCTTGGAAAGAGGGAGGAGGGGGGTTTCTCCATCGGTTGAAAATCGCTGGGCTATACCAAAATGATCATTAAATGATATTTAAAATTTGTTCATTGCTTCGCAATGCCGGCTAATGAATATATTAATAGAAAAAATTACAATAATAATAATAATAATTACAACTAAACTAATAATAATAATAACATTAATAAAAAAACAATAAAAAAGTTGCAGTAATAATAATGATGATAACAAAAATATTAATAATAAACCGCCAAGCATAACTATATGGACAATCGTTTTTCGCAATTAGCAGAAAATCCGGAGAAGACAGATAAAAACAGCATATGCATGAATTGTGAGAAATACTATTTCACATCTTTGCATATATTTGTGATAAATTTTAAGACAGTTTTTTCATGACTTAATGGGTTTCCACGATTTATTGGTTGGTTCCCATAATTTCTAAGTTGCTTCTTTTTTTTGTGTGTGAGCCCACAATTTTTTTGGCGTTTCCCAGAATTTTTGGTTCAATTGAATTGATGCCCAATCGGACGATACCAATAAACGATGGGAACGACCCAAAAATCTATGGGACACGATAAATAAATCACGAGACGAGCCCAAAAATGATGGGAACTGACCAATAAATCGTGGAAAACCCTGTATTGTAAAAAATTAAATTAATTAAGGATCCTACCATAACTATAAAATCATTCAACACACATTTGGAACGTTTTAAAAATAATGTTATTATTTATTTTTATGGTTTATGAGTTTTAAGAGATTAATTGTAAAATATTTTTTAAATATCAAAAGCATTCATTTTTTAATTAATGAATGTTTTGAAAACACAAACCAAAGTATGCAAAAATAAATTCTATAAATTATTTTGAATTGGCATCATAGCCTTATCAATTTAGTTAATAACGGTCCAAAACTGATGCGATAAAATTAATGATTAAGAATAATTAATAATTATAAATGTCAGGAATTTATGAACCATAAGAAGTACATTATAAATACTTACAGGTTTAATATCGTTTTCAAAAGCATGTAAAAAATCTTCTCTAGTGACCATCAACTTTTCCATGGCCGCAGGATCCACTTCGACCTTCGAAGCTGCTTTTATTAGTCTATTCATTGCGGTGGATTGCGCTGCACGTACCAATCCTTCCAGTTCAGCACCGCTAAAATTTTTAGTCTTTTGACCAAGCTCGCTCAAGTCTACGTCAGGAGCTAACTTTTTAAACTCCTTCATGCGTCTAGTATGTATATTCAAAATTTGCACACGACCTTCTTCATTAGGAAGACTGATTTCCATTTGAACTTCTAGACGACCAGGTCTTAACAATGCTTCGTCTATCATATCTCTTCGATTTGTCATTCCAATTACCAGAATGTTGTTTAATTGCTCAACACCATCTATTTTTGCCAACAGTTGGTTGACAACCGTATCATGCACACCAGAATTTCCGCCGACAGTACCACGAGCTTTACAAATTGCATCTATTTCATCGAAAATTATAATGTGTAAACCACTTGCTGGTCCAAGCTGAAAAAATAGTTTAAAATTAATAAGATTTTAAAAATAATCCATTCTTTCTAAATAAATACAATTACAAGCGTGGTCGTGATTAGAATAATGTTTAACGGAATAAGTTCGTTGCATTTTTCTTTTTAAATAGCTACTTACTCTTTTTTCTTCTTCTTCGGCATCAGCGAATAGTCGACGCACATTAGCTTCAGATTCACCGACATATTTATCTAAAATCTGCGGGCCATTTACTATCTTTGGTTCTCGAGCATTTAACATTGTTCCAATTTGTCGTGCCATAAGTGTTTTGCCAGTACCAGGAGGTCCATATAGAAGAATGCCCTTTACGTGTTTACAACCCAGTTGTTCAACCACCTCTGGTGGGAAAACACGTGAAGCAAAAGCACGTCGAAATATCGCATTAAATTCACGATCCAATCCACCAATGCCCATTCTTCCAAAATCCCAATCAGGATTAATGATAGACTGTCTCACAGCCGTCACCCGACCTTTAGAACGTCCAACAAGATTTAATCCAGAGCTTTCAGCTTTTTCAAACGTCACAACAGTGTTTGCTAGCAATCGACCAAAATTTACTCGTTTAGGTTCTACCGGACCGTTACCAGATCCACTGGATGATGCACCACCAGCCATGGCTGCGGCATCAATAACCTCAAGGGTTTTCACTGCTAGGCATAGCAATTTTTTATCTTGAAAACTGAAAACCAATGGCTGTCCAACCGTAACAGCTAATCCTGCAAACTGAAGCAAAAAGTCTCTTGCCATTTGATCACTATCGTATGGTTCATGTGTTACACTGTAAATTAAAACAAATTAAGAGCTGGACTTGTAAGATTAATAATCTAGAGCAAACATGTTAATACTTACGTTTTTTTCTGTAGAAAATCTACCTCTAAAGCAATACTGCAGAGAACTTCAGATGATCGTTCGAAATTATATGGTTTGACGCTAATGTCTTGATTGATTGAAAGTGTCGCCCACTTTCGTTGAAGTAATGAAAACCCTATGGTTCCAGGATTAATTTCACCAGAAACCGTACGTTCGATGTAAAAAATGAAATGCTGACCAGGTGCTGTAGATAGATCAATATATCTGTAAAACATACAATTTTATTGGTATTATATTCAATTATCGGTATTATAGAAGGTCGTTAGAGACTTCACAAGTTTCGTTAACCCAAGAGATTGCTATCAAATTGTTCTGTCAATGGTCTTGTTTTTCAAACAAAAGGTAACGTGAAGCACAAGAAGCATTACAAAATTGTTATAACGTTTTATTGTTTGATGTATTGTTATTCTTTTTTAACAGAGAAACTCCTCGAAACGAATACCTCCTATTACGAATTTTGTTCATAACAAAATCTCAAATAACAAGCAATATTGTTTGTGTTTTTAAATACATTTTTATTTCCGATGTGTAATATCAAGCTCACTATTGTTAACATGAGCATTTCTTTAATTTTTAATGGTCGATCAAGTAAATCAGAGTTTCGGTACTATGAATTATTTAATATGAAAATATTACCTGGAGGAATAATCATGGAAAAGTGTTTTGATACTAATATTTCATCAATGCATGATCTACCAACTACTATCACTATACCAGCACATTTATGATCCTGGAAACAACAAGTCTCCCGCATAACAATTAAGGAACGGATTAAACTCGTTGATATTGCATTTTATTATGTGGACTTTGTCTATTGCTGCACCAGTTTTCCAAATCTTTTCTCAAGTGTAACTGTTTTATAGTTTTACCTCTTGGGCATTTTTTATTCCCTCAATTTTTAATGTAATAAATGATAATGATTAATTTCTGATTTTAAATACATGCAAAATAGAACACATTCCGCCACTCTGATCTGACACAAAGCTGTTTGACAAAAACTTATCCCCGTTTGAATTAATGTCCCCTTAATGTATGTAAACATCCTTCGTTCAGTTGAAAGTGCCAAACAAGAGACAAATAGGAGAACTAGGGGCGGTTTCGACACCTTAAAGGTTTCCCCTATTGCAATACTTTTGCCAATATAAACTTACTAGTAGATATCGATCTGGGCCGGTCTGGTGGTACAGTCGTCAACTCGTACGACATAACAGCATGCCCGTCATGGGTTCAAGTCCCAAATAGACCGTGCCCCCCATACGTAAGACTGACTATCCTGCTATGGTAATGGTATGGTCACTAGTAATGGGTACAGGCAGGCCTTGACCGACAGCGGTTTTTGTGCCAAAGAAAAAGGAGGAGACATCGAATAAGCTTTTTTGATTCATTATGTACCATCTTACGAGAAAATACGGTTCCTGGATTGATTTTGATAACATTTTGATAAAAATAAAAAAGTATATTTTTGTTGCATCACGACTGCAGAGCTGGTAAGATCGACAACATGATGGGGTAAAATCGACACCTTGTGGGGTGATTACGACACATTGGTTATAACTTTTAAAATAACAAACTCTGATGTCCTGTAGTTTTTTATTGAAGTTCAACCAAGTATTTCGTACCAATTTTATGAAAAATTAACACAAAACATTATTTAACAACAACAATTTCATTACAAATAGCATCGGATCAGACTCCGTATAGTAGAACCTGCGGCGATAGCATCTGGTTTACGGAATGAATGGTTAAGATTCCTTTAAAAACCTGGCAGCCAGTTTCTTCCAGTAATCTTCTTCTTTTTTTATGAAACCGAAGGGTGTTCAATTTTTTTCTCTACCAACTCGAAAGCCAAAAGTCGAATATCAGTCAATGGGATTCCAAACCAGCGACTAATTTTTTCTTCAGTTCAGCCTACCCGGCCTAAAGTAAGCCTAAAATAGGGTCAAAGCCATCACAATATTAATTTTCATAAGCCTAAACCATATTTTAAGTACATGTTTTAAGTCCGAGTTTGGCAAACGTTCTATGAGAGAATAATATCTAAGTTCCATAATTATAAACTCGTTAGTTGTTGACATCGCGAGTATTAATGCTTCTAAGGTATTTTCAATTGCGTTTTGCTCAGCTTGATCATTACGTACATAGTTACGAGACATCTGTAAAAAATATAAGCACTTTCAAATTACGATATAAAAAAAGTTCACATACTACAAATAAGCATTACACTACTACCGGTTGTGGTGTTGATTTTACCCCCATTGGACACATTAGTTTTAGTGACATTTTATACTACATAGTTTAATATAAAAAATACGCACTTTGATACAGAACTAATCAAAAGCGTTTATAAAACAATACTATTACCATGGAAACAATAATTTTGTTGAATTCACATTCCTTAAGTCCCAGCAGTAAAAAATTACATCGGCTGTCAATCAGAACCACCATGTGTTTATTTTGTTGTTTTTTGACAATTGACAGGTTTCTGATCACTGAAAAGTGACTCAAATAGTCGAAACAGTTTACATACAAATACTGTACTAATTTTTTTCACAAAGTTCTATAAATATAAAAACGGCAAGGTGTCGAACTTACCCACAGTATTGAACCAACCCTGACTTCCTCTAGTTATGCCAAACACGCATAATAAAATTAAATCTGCGTTTTGAACACTTTTTCTCAAATGATCGAGTCACATAATTGGCCTTATAGTGTGCCCGTTAGTGTTTGAATCTAGGCGCAAGTAAAGTTAGTGTCCCGATTGTGTGCGACACTGATAGGTTACGACATCGGAGCAGTGTCTAGATCGATCATGTGTTCGAGCGTGTAGTGTATTTCTATTCGTCAATTGAGTATACAGGTAAGCATAAGGCCGCGGGGCCATGGGGATTCTCAACGCTCATTTTCTCAAGCACTCATGAGTGCTTTTGAGAAACCCTCGTTCTCAGCGTTTGTCGAATCGGAACAAAATCGGTTTTGAGAATCTTTGAGAATCTTTGAGAAAGATGAGGATGCAGCGATTGGCTTATTGAAATAGGAGCAATTGTGCTATTCGTTTTTCGGTAATCACTTTGGACAATGTATTCAATGTTTATAATTAAAAAAGTTAAAAAAACATGCGATTAAAACTTATTTTCTATTTAAAGCTTCAAACAAAGCTTGAGTGGCTATATCAGTTTCTCAGAGTGAGAAAAATAGACGACGGCCACGGGCTCGCGCCTGAGAACAAGTTTTGAGTGCTTGAGAAACTTAAATGAGTGCTTGAGAATGTTTTCCCAGCTTGAGAAAGCCCCGTGGCCCCGCGGCCTAACCTTTCCTCTTGCATACTGTTTTGTTTGGTACTGGAATGGAAATGGATCCTTACTATGATTCCGACATGGCACAATGGGCATTTGCCGGGATGAAATTCAAAAAATCAACTTTGTAATAGTGCAATTCCAAAGAATAGGTTTGGAAAAAATACCAAATATGAACTCTTTATCTTTTCTGGTTGTCTAGAATAGACCTCTCAAAGTCGAGACTTATTCAAAAAAACAGAGAAAATTCTTCACATTTTTGGAAAACTTTGAACCTTTTTAATTTTTTCAAGTATCAAGCGATTTTGATAAGTTTAGGCATTTAAAAAAGCACATTTAGTCAGCTTTATAAAAACTTACAAGATTTTGAGTTAAGTTATTTTTATGCTAAAATATACGATAATAACTGAAGAAACGTCCTGAAAATGTTCATACTTAAATGTTTGACTTGATGCCATTACAGGGTTTTCGAGGGTTATATAGACATGTTCAGCGAGATGTAGATTTGTTCAGGCATACAGGGTTTTCGAGGATTATATAGACATGTTCAGCGAGATGTAGATTTTTTCAGGCATATAATAGACTCTTTCAGCGAGATATAGATTTGTTCAGGCATATAATAGACTCTTTCAGCGAGATATAGAATTGTTCGGATGTAGGTGTAGACATGTTCGGTTATACTGTAGAGCTGTCACTTTCGTAGTCCTTGGACTGCAGTTTGGATCATTCTCATCAGAAGGTAAACAAACGATTTTCGAAAAAATATGCTTTTTTCAACTAATTTATGTATTAAGCAGCTTGGAGAATGATTATTAGCTACTTTTAGGACTTTTAAGAATGAAAAATTGAACCCTGCGGCACAGTGTGAAAACAAAACAACTGACAGCTCTACAGAATCGCTGAACATGTCTACGCCTACTTCCGAACAATTCTATATCTCGCTGAAAGAGTCTATTATATGCCTGAACAAATCTATATCTCGCTGAAAGAGTCTATTATATGCCTGAACAAATCTACATCTCGCTGAACATGGCTATATAACCCTCGACAGGGTTTTCGACTTTCGATAATAGACTCTTTCAGCGAGATATAGATTTGTTCAGGCATATAATAGACTCTTTCAGCGAGATATAGAATTGTTCGGAAGTAGGCGTAGACATGTTCAGCGATTCTGTAGAGCTGTCAGTTGTTTTGTTTACACACTGTGCCGCAGGGTTCAATTTTTCTTTCTTAAAAGTCCTAAAAGTAGCTAATAATCATTCTCCAAGCTGCTTAATACATAAATTAGTTGAAAAAAGCATATTTTTTCGAAAATCGTTTGTTTACCTTCTGATGAGAATGATCCAAACTGCAGTCCAAGGACTACGAAAGTGACAGCTCTACAGTATAACCGAACATGTCTACACCTACATCCGAACAATTCTATATCTCGCTGAAAGAGTCTATTATATGCCTGAACAAATCTATATCTCGCTGAAAGAGTCTATTATATGCCTGAAAAAATCTACATCTCGCTGAACATGTCTATATAATCCTCGAAAACCCTGTATGAAAGAGGCGTAGAGTGGCGTTGTCTCATATATGTCACATAATAGTGTAATATATATTTTATCAATCTTAAAGAAATATTCTGCGAAAGTTTGCGAACGCGAATTTTATTGAAGTTTTTTCACATCAATTTTTTCCAAAAAACAGACACATGCGTCTGTTTGCGTCTGTCTGACACATGCTCCATAGGTGCCTAGTGTTCACAAAAATATATTCTACGCGCTTTTGATCACCTTTCATTTCCATTACGAAGCTGTGTATCTTATCTTAGTCATAGTTCATGTACTTATCTAATATGTAAATTTACATTCTAACCTTGCTTTATTATTAAATACTAGTTAATTTAGCCCGGTTGCAGGGTTTCGAAACAGAACCTTAGACGGGTATATTGACAGCAGGGCACATATAAAGGACCTCATGCACATATGTAGATAAGCAATCCTGTTCTCTTTGGTGTCTTTACAAATGCTCTATATTACTATGTTACTATTTTGGTTCAGATTTCTATCCAATACTTATCCCAGTTCATAACCCTTCCATATTTTTGTCTTATTTACAATATGTGGTAAATATTACTGCTTTCATTACATTAGCAATCATGATCTACTTTCATTCGCAATATGTTTGACTATCGGCTGGACTCGTGGTACTCGTACGACTTAACAACATGCTAATCATGGGTTCAAGTCCCAAATGGGCCGTGTCCCCATACGTATGACTGACTATTATTCTGCTATGGGATATCAAAAAGTCACTGAAAACCAAGGCCGCTGTGGTACAGACAGGCCTTGACCGACAACGGTTGTTGTGGCAAAGAATATGTTTGACTAATCCGCTACAGGGAACATTACAGGGTTTTCCAAGTCACTTTCAAATGTAAACATGTTTATTCACCGCGTGCAAATAATGTCAACAAGTAGTGGGGCAATACTATTCTTCCCAATAGGAGTTAGAGTTCAGTTCAGTTGTAATGCCACTGCTGAACCATGAGAAAGTTTTTCCCGCTAGATATAATTTTAATGGATGAATAAATATTAAAATTTAATTATTCAATTTTAGATTTTATTCAACTGTTCAACACAACTCGTACAAAGCCTTATCCGCCCTTCTGCGTATGGAGGCCCGATCCATAGGAAATATGAACCCGTTAGATGGCTGATTTAAAGTTGTTCATTCAGTCCTAGTTATGTAGCTCGAATGGATTCACTATATTGCATTTTACCATGCATTTTTTGGGTTAATCTACAATAAAAAAAATGTAAATGTTCAACGTTCATAGCGTACACAGCAAATTTTCTCATCCGGCTTCAGTAAAGTTTTTTATTAAAACGGTTCAGTAATAGAATATTTTACTGGTTTTCAGAATAACTGTCATGTTTTTACTGATTTTCAGCAAAACAATTTACTGAATGCATTTCAGTAATACGCATTTTACTGAAAATCAGTAAAATCAGTGTCAAATTACTGGTTTCACTGAATATCAGTAAAACAAATTACTGAAAATACAGCAATTCATTTTGTCAAATCGAGCTGTCAGTCAGAACATCAAAACAAAACAACGCAGTGTGCTCGTACTCGTGATGTGCTGATGTGATGTTGATTTTGTAGGCGCTTACAGGCACCCCGATAAAAAATCAGATGATATTTCGGCTTGCGGAGGTAATTTAAAAGAATTGGCAGCCGTGTTAGTGTGTACAATCTTTGCTACAATTCACTGTGCTTGGTGAAATGTCGTGGTGTCTGTGAGCGCTTACTGAACCATTAAAACTTGTTGCGGCACAATATAGTATAAAAACTGTATCAAACAACATAAAACATGTATGAATACGAACTGAAGGACTGACAATCTCTACGGATCAATAAAAAACTCTAATTAAAAGAAATATTTCGTCTTTTTTTAATCGCTACCAACTACTGAAAAATCAGTAACATGAGAATGGCTTTACTGGGATTTCAGTAAACGAGCTGTCATTTTGGTGAGCACCGGACATTAATGAATGATTCAGTAAACATTCTTTTTACTGAAAGGATTACTGAAACTTCAGTTAAAAAAATTTCAGTAAAATTTTACTGAAGTTCAGTAAAAAAAGTGTTCTGTGCACGTTTTTACAATCCTTTCTAGCGAGCATTTGACTACACTTAGAAGATAGTTCCAAGCAAGTACATATTTGTCTTACTTTATTATTATTATTATTTAAACGTGTTGAGCCACACAACTCTACCACGCATGATCAAATGGATGGAACAGGGTAGAATCTCTAATACAGAATCATTTAGAATCACTGGGAACAATTTGATAATTGTTGATACACTTTCAACACGTCGGTAGAAGAAAACAACGATTTCTTGCTATTTGAATACCCCAATGATTCAATCACTCTATCATTGCTTGTTGCTTCGAAGAAAAAAAACTCCGCAAAGAAAAAAATCATCCAAGCACCCATATTTGGTTAGCAACACCGTTACTCACTTTTTCGTAAACAGAGTTTCTATAGCAAGCAAGCGTCACCTATGAGCGTAACTTGAGCGTCACCTATTACTTCGTTTTGTATAGGGAGATAATGAAGCAAACCAGAACCAAATACCCTTTGGTCCTACCCCAGATTATAGACGTATGTAAGGAAAATAATCTTAAAATTATAGGCATAACAGGAAAACACTATGAATGCACCAGATTCTATTGGCATTTTGGGAGAAGAATCTCATGAACTACCGACTTTACCCGAATTGATGGAAGCTAACGCTGCATCTAATACACACAATCCGTCCGACTCTCTTCCGCCGTTAATAACTTGCAGCGAGAGCACTCCCGGCGCATCTCGCTCTCTCATTCCTTCGATCGATCGACTAAACATCTACTATCAAAACGTAAGAGGATTGCGCACAAAACTAGACGAGTTACGCCTCTCTCTATCTGAGCTTGATATGGATGTGTTGGTGTTAACTGAAACATGGCTCGATGGCTCAATTCCGTCCTCTCTTATCTCGGAGGATGCGTATGTCATCTATCGATGCGACCGAAATTCTCTCAACAGTAACCGTTGCCGTGGTGGTGGTGTACTCATTGCCTGCTCTTCCGTGCTGAACACGTCAACTTTATCACTGCCGTTCGACTCGCTGGAGTCTGTTTGGACAATTGTTAAGCTTCAAAACCTTGCAATCTATATCGGCGCCGTTTACATCCCACCCGATTTGCGTTCTTCCGAAGTAGTCCTTGACGATTTACATGAGAGTGTTAGTTTCGTTGCTGGCAAACTTAAACCAAATGATCTTATGGTGTTACTTGGTGATTTTAATTCACCATCACTCTCCTGGCAACCGTCGGCATCGTGCGTTAATCACTTCATTGCTACTGGTGTATCTCGAGAAAATGTTTCTCTGCTTGATGGAATGTCGGTAAACGGTTTGCTGCAATTATCCGGCATAAAAAATATACGCGGAAGACAATTAGATCTTCTATTTGCCAATGCTGCCTTCTTGGAGTGCTGCTCCTCCGTCATAGCTTCACCTGTTCCACTCGTCGCGCTAGACGATCATCATCCTGCTCTTGAGACAAGCGTGCTCCTTACGCACTCTCGCCCTGCATCCTCTCAACGAATACCTATGGCTCGTATGTTCAATTTTAGGAAACTGGACTACCAAAAGCTTCATCGTATATTAGCCGATACCGATTGGTCCTTTATTGATGCTGACTGTGACATAAATCAAGCTGTAGCAGCGTTTACTAATGTAATCACTTCCGCTTTCCCTTCCTGCTGTCCTCTCCTTGAACCCGCTCCTAATCCTAAGTGGTCGAACAGAGCTTTACGTCTATTAAAATCGGACAAAAACCGCGCTCAACGCGCCTACCGTTTAAATAATACTTTACACAATCTTTATGTGTATAAATATGCGGCTAAGGCTTATCGTCTTCTTAATCGCCATCTGTATCGTCGCTACGTTCGGCGTCTTCAAATGCGCTTCACTATTGATCCTGGGTCATTCTTTCGTTTTGCGAGCTCTCGGCGAGGCTCTGCTAGCCTTCCATCCACCCTGTTTCTTGATCTGTCCTCTGCTACGTCCAATCCTGATATATGTAACCTGTTTGCCAAACATTTCTCTAGTGTATTTGTCGATCCTAGTTCTTTTAAGGTTCCTTTGGACGTAGGCATGTCTTACACGCCCTCTGATGTGATATCATGTAATTCAGTCGTTGTAAGTGAAAGCCTAGTAAAATCCGCTTTATCCAAACTTAAAACTTCGTTTTCACCAGGCCCCAATGGCATCCCTGCCTGTGTTTTGAAAAAAATGTGGCAATACCCTCACTGCTCACCCTCACTCGTCTTTTTTCTCGCTCGCTTAGTGTAGGGATTTTTCCTAGTCAATGGAAACTAGCTTGGCTTGTTCCCATTTATAAGAAAGGTGACCGCACACTGGCAACAAACTACAGAGGCATTTCTATTATTTGTGCGTGTTCTAAAATCCTCGAGTCAATTGTCCATTTATCTGTAATGCCTTGTGTAAAAAATTATATTTCTACGGAACAACACGGCTTTATGCCCAATCGCCTAGTGTCCACCAACCTAATGTATTTTTGTCTTCTCTATATCACTACCTGTCTAGTGGTAAGCAAGTAGACACTATCTATACCGATTTCAAAGCGGCATTTGACAGTATACCTCTATCATTACTTGTTGCTAAGCTTCGAAAACTAGGTTTCGGTGGCTCTATATTGCCGTGGTTCAACTCCTATCTTGAGAATTGTTAATATGTAGTTGTTGGAACGGATATTGTTGTTGGGACGGCTTTAAACTGACAGCGGATTGTTGATGTTCGAATGATTTCGAATATTGATCTATGATTTCGAATAATGATAGGTGCCATCAATGCCCGCTAGATGGCGTATAGAATAGATCGTGGAAAAGGGAATAGATCGTGGAAAAGAGAGGGAAATCAGTTAGAAGAAACCAACCAGCTCTCCAAAAAAGGGACAAAATCGCGGCTAAGGTCAGAGAGGTCAAACCGATTTAAGCGCGCTAAAAACACTTAACGGTCCATTCGCAAAGGAGAAGCCAAGACGTTTTTAAGCTTAACACAAATAAACAAGTCTCGCTACAAAAAGCTTGGTTTTCGTGATTATTATATTAAATAAACCCCTTTGCAAAAGCGATCGTCGCAACAGTAGTTAAAATCTGTGGCTCTTTCTCTGAATGTTTTCTTAGTTTTTCGGGTGTCCCTCAAGGTAGTGTCCTTAGTCCCTTACTGTTCATTCTCTTCCTCAATGACTGTACTTCGATCCTTCCTCCTAACGGCTTCTTGATATATGCGGATGACATTAAAATTTTTCTTCCTGTATCTTCTACAGCTGATTGTCTAGTCCTTCAATCCTGGCTCTGTAAATTCTCTACATGGTGTGCTTCTAACGGTTTAGTCCTGTGTCCTGAAAAATGTTCTGTCTTGTCTTTCTTCCGATCCTCTACAAGTATAACTCATGCTTATAGTGTCTGTGATGCCCCTATTCCCCGTGCGTCCTTGTCTAAGGATCTTGGCATCTTCTTTGATCCGAGTCTTTACTTCAAGGAGCACACGGACTATGTCATCAACAAGGCCAACAAAAGTCTTGGTTATATTTGTCGCATGTCCACTGAAATTCGTGATCCTTTTTGTCTTAAGTCCCTTTATTGCTGTTGGGTCCGTTCCGTACTAGAATATGCCTGTGTCATCTGGTCTCCTGTCCAACTATCTCTGCTCCAAAGGATTGAGAGGATCCAGAGACGTTTTACAAGGATCGTATTTCGTAGGTCGCTGGGTCATCACTCTATTCCGCTTCCTTCGTATGACGATATTAGGCCTTGCCAAATTGGAGCACCGCCTCTCGGTCGCTCAGGCTTCTTTCGTCGCTGGCATATTGCCCAATACGATTGATACTCCTTCAATTCTGTCGCGCTTACATTTGTATGCACCTTGTCGCACCTTACGTTATCGTTTTCGTCTCCAGTTACCTATATGTCGTACACGTTTTGCTCGCAATGAGCCTTTTGTAAGAGCTATGTCGTCTTTAAATAGTACTTCTGATCTGTTCGATTTCAACATATCCTATCCTGTCTACCGATCCCGTCTTCGCTCCTTTTCCGTACCATAAACTCCTTCCAACTCCTTCGTGAATAATTGTATACTATAGTCAGTAAGCACTATTGCTGTAACCCAACGTGGCCGAGCAATTCATAAAATAAAAATAAATAAATAAATAAATAAGTCATGACAAACTAGATATTAGGATAGAGGGGAGTATCCTACAAAGAATATTTTGCAAGAAAGAAAATGCATCCAGAAGGACATTTTGTATAATGAGATTCATCCGATTCGTTAACCAGTTCAATATCAGTAGCTACACGCACTAAAACAAAGACAGAGTTTAACTTTACAAATGAAGTAAATACTTTGTTTGTAGCTATCGTTCAAACAAGTGCTGCTAACTCTGATTTTTTTCGGTTAGTTGTATAACCAAGCACATCAGCTTTATAGTTTTATTACCCCTTCTGAAGGCAGTACAGTAACTGGAAAAGTATTGGATGAATATTGTGTGATATCAATGCATAGGAAAATGTGTAATTCCTATTTTTTTAAACATCAGATTTAAAATTTTTACCTTCAAGGACAAACAACGTGTGCTGCTTTTCATAATGCTTACTTGTACTCAATCTTATTATTTAAATGCCTTTATCGATGCCTTTATAAATGAGAACTAGACGTCAGGAGCTTGTAATAGCAACAGCATCCAACATTACCGTATATTCTAAAATGGTTTATACTATTAGAAACAACAAATAAAAGAAAAAAACATACAAAATTAATAAAACTAATCAAAGTTCCCTGAAAACGCTATTTTATGTAGCGCCACCTGGTGAATGAATGAATGCTAACTACATATAAAATGTAATTTATATACATTAGTATACAACTTTATATATATATATATATATATATATATATATATATATATATATATATATATATATATATATATATATATATATATATATATATATATATATATATATATATATATATATATATATATATTTACATGTATATATATATATATATATATATATATATATACATGTAAATGTAAATATATATATATATATATATATCTTCTTCTTCTTCTTTGGCGCAACAACCGCTGTCGGTCAAGGCCTGCCAGTACCCACTAGTCAAGTGAGCTTGGCTTTCAGTGACTTATTGTTACCATAGCAGGATAGTCAGTTCTGCGTATGGGAGCACGGTCTATTAGGGACTTGAACCCATGACGGGCATGTTGTTACGTCGTACAAGTTAACGACTGTACCACCAGACCGGCTCATATATATATATTTCCTATATATTTATACAATTCCTGATTATGTTTTGGAAAATTTTCTTATTTTTTGATAAAAATAACAGTTTTTACTAACTTAACGTTTTTCAAATGAAAATATTTTAAATTTTCCATGAATTATAGTGTTATTTGTTATGACAATGTGCTCTTATAACCGCTTTTTCAAATATCCTCCTCATAACGCAATGTCACTTTTGTATTGAACTGTCATTTCTTATCAGCACGGATAAACGGAAAGCCGGATAAAAGGTACCTTGATAAACGGCGCTCCACTGTACTTGATTACAAACGATAAAAACTAACAATGGGGGCCTTTCCGTTTTAAGCTCGTAGGCTGAAATTTCAGCCTATCAGCTGTTTGCATTGTAAAGCAGTTTTCGAGCAGCTATCTAAGTGGGTATAATACAGGAGGGCTTATCCCAAGGTGTATAAATTTAGAAAGCAGATTTTTATCGCTTCTGTTTCTGAATGAAGATTTTAAGAGTGTTTTGTGTATTTGTCATGCCTTCGAAGCTTGTTTGAACAAAAGTTTTCACCCGTCCTGTCAAAAAGTGATATTTAAATTTGGTTATAAAAACAAGCTATGAGACCACCTGGACTACATACGCTTTGATTCTAGATTCCACCACGTGATCTCTTTAATGCACCTTGGGATAAATGTAAACAAACCCGTGTTTTCGAGCAGGTACTAGAATCTAATTCTAGCTTTGTGGCTAGAATAATCTAGACTGAAACGATTAGAATAATCTAGACGGTTCATACGCGGTTAGAACCCACGACGGGCATGCAGATGTGCGGAATGATGGCGGTGCCGCGGGATACTGCCATCCCGCGTGTGACAGTATCCAGCGTGCAACTTGCATACTGCCACATTGTCTCCTTGCTGATGCATACGCTGCAGGCTGGAGGAAGGATGCACCTCCACAACAAAAAAAAAACACCGTCATGAACCAGCGGCGGATCTAACGGTAGACGGACTAGGCGGTCGCCTGGGGCCCCGCCGATTTAGGAGCCCCGAACATCTCTTGTTTGTAATATGCCGTATGTCTAAAAGTGGACAGAGTATTAGCGACAAGGGCCCCCAGAAAGATCGTTGGGGCTCCGTGGCTGGAGAACCATTTGCACCTCCCCTCCCCCCGATGGCGACAACAATTTTAGGGCCTGTGACCGATGATCGTAGGGGTCCCATGGCCACCCTCCCCCCCCCCCCCCATCCACCGGCAATTTAAGTATACTGTTCAATCTTCCAACAGCTGTGTGCCAGTAACCCTCCTCCCGGTCATCAGTTATCATTTACAGGGACCACATCGTCTTTCCGCCTTTCATGAACACCTTCCCTTCCTTGACTGATGGATCATAACATTCCGGAAGTGCATACATTCAGCACACTCACACCCTTGCGCAGACGGCTTAGCATATCTGTGTAATCTACACCATACGAAAGCAAATGCTTAGTGTAACAAAGTTATGCTTAATGCTTAACACGTTCAGATCGATGGCAGGCCCCAGGGACTGCCAGTGAACTTTCCAGTATACCGGTTGCACAATCAGCTTGCGTTCTAGATGCCGGCAGAAAGGAAAGTTGATGAAAATCAGCGCTGGGCTGAATGTGTTAATGCGAATTAGGGTTCTGCGCGTTGCACAGCAAACCCTCCAGCGTAAGCTAGCGATGCCTTATTCATTTTTACGTGGCAGCGTTTGAACTCATTGCGCTTTTTAGGTTTGATTTGTGAAAATGCAACTTCATCACCGCAATGATTGTAAACGGCTTTTTTAAGCGCCACAACAGCTCGCGAGCATTTACCACACGCGAGAAAGAGATAGCGCTATGGAGGGAAAAAGTACGGACGATGGCTGACAGCGATTGGCCGTCTGATGCACCAACACATCCAAACCTTCGACAGCGCGCACAGGCGAGGGGTAGGAAGCAGAGCCAGGGACGGGTAGCTCGAAACGCTACTCGACAAATTTGCCGTAGGAGAGAAAAAGAAGGCCTGAGAAAATGTGCGAAAGGGCATGATTTCTTCCGTCGCTTTGCACAGGGGGTATCGTAGTTTTGGCTGAAGTCTAGCGCATTTTTTTGCGTATTTATTGACGCAAAACGACGCAAAAAACTACGCAGAAAACTACTCGAATTTGCGCCGCTACTCGTCTGGCATCGATGCATTCGTTAGAATTCGAATTTCGAACAGAATTAGGAATAAATTAGAAATGTACTCGTAGGCATCGATAAAGATAGCGAAATGAACTCTAAATGAACTTTTGTAATGAACTCATGACAATTTGACAATTGGTATTCCCAGATATACGCTATTAGTGCGGAACGGAGGTAATAGCGTATCTCGAATATTAGCGTAAGTAGAATTTCGAGGTTCTCAGTTAAATTATAGATAATTTTTTGTATAATTTTGTTTGAAATGGTAGGTTTTTAGCCACTAAATTAGTTATTTAATCTGATTTCAAGTGAAGATTACATGTTTGTACCTTTTAAAATGGTATTTAAAAATCGACAAAAAGGGAGTTTATTTTGGATTAAACATTGGATATGTAAAATCAGTACAATTTGCTCGAAGAACTGTCAAATTAAGGAAGTAACGTATAGCGAAATCGCGTATATCGAGTATGGTGTATATTGGGGAATACCTGTATACAGTAGCAAACGGACATTTGAAAGTGTCTCATTTGAATTCACAACCGACACATTTTTCTACACTTCTAGGAAAGAAATCGTACATTCGTGAGTTTTTCTCACAATACTCTCAATTCAATTTCATATCAATTTAATATCAATGTTCTTGCAATGTCCAGACTGATTGATTATTAATAACTAATAATTAAAATTTGCATAGAAAGGGGCTCTTCTATATCAAACTGCCTGTAACGAGCTTTTGGCTCTTTGTCAAATCGTTCTACATAACGGGATCTCGTTCCTACACAGTCCTTGGTTGTGCCGAATCTCAAATTTAAGTAGTTTTTTCACCGTTTTTTGCTACAAAAATGGCTGAAATACATATTTATCTAACAATAACAATTGCTTTTCGAGTCGAGTTTCAGTAAAAAAACATATTTTCTAAAGCGACTCCAAATTGTTTGACAATATGCTTCGGTCAGCCGCCGCAAGACGCAGTAGTGAAAATCGAAATTACACTAGCGAGTAGCACAATTTACCCCACAGAAAATCAACAATATAACCGAATTTCATTGCCTACATTGCCATTGTCATATCATCAACCATCATTTTGTTTCAAAAATGTTAAGACCGGGCTACATTGACCGTACTTCGTAGTGTAATTTTGATTTTCACTAGCGCATCTGGCGGAAGCTGGTGGAAGCTTTTTTTGGTCGTCGAGGGAAAGGTCATGCCGGATCTAAAATTTAAGTTGTTTTTTCACCGTTTTTTAATGCGAAAATGGCTGAAATACTTGCACAACATATTTATCTATCAATTGCATAGCTTTTTCAGACCAGTTTAAGTAAAAAACATGGAAAAATAACATATTTTCTGAAGCGGCTACAAATTGTTTTGCAAAATGCTTCAGTCAGCCGCCGCCAGATGCGCTAGTGAAAATATAAATTACGTTATGGAGTACGATCAATGTAGTCCGGCCTTTATAATGTATTTGGTGCAAAAATGACCAAAAACTGTATTCTTCTGGCCCGCGGCTCCTGATCATTTAGTCAAGTTAGTCCTTTACGGCAATAGTTTGCTCACCGCAATGCATTTCAAACTTGACAGCATTGTGTATGATTCTGTATTAACGAGTTGGAATTCTTTTTCCCGCATTAACGTGCTGTTTATTTTGCGCTCAGGGCTATGGTAGACTTTTGGGTCAGCCTTGCTTATGGATTGACAAGGTGGTCTAAAGGAAGATTAACAGCTTAAAGCGCTTCAAACATTTTCCCCAGGGGAAAATTATCTGTGCCAAGAAAGGTGGAATACAGATGAAAGAACATGATCTTCGCCGGATTTGGAATCCTCTCTATTTAGTATTTTTGGCATTCAAATTGTATTCAATCATCGTATTGCATTCAAACAAAACCAGCTTTCTCATTTTGCCATTAATACTTTGACTGCCATTCAGTTTCACTTTGAGTATCAGAAACAAAGTTGGAGCTGAATTAAACCCATCGTCCTTATTGTGATTTTGTTTCGATGTTAATGTAACAATTGTTCGAGCGAGAAGTTTATCGAATTCGATTATGGAGTGTTTGACACAGAAGTAAAAACAATGACAATTTATAAACCTTTTTTTCATTTGCTCAAAATCCGAGCAAATAAGGAGTAAAAACGCGCAAATTCCACGCTAAACGCAAAATCCGCGCAAGCTATAACAACTTTGCAATTGATAAGAAAACCTAAGTGGAGCCGGACTGGTGGTACAGTCGACAACTCGTACAACTTAACAACATGCCCATCATGGATTCAAGACCCGAATGAACCGTGCCTCCATAGGTAGGACTGACTATCCTGATTACTGATTACACAGTATGTCTCTGAAAGCCAAACCCAGTAGCGGTACAGGCTGGTCTTGATAGACAACTCCGGAGCGGGCTCCGCACCAACGGCTCCGTAGCCGGCTCCGGACTAACGGCTCTGCACTCACGGCTCCGTTCCAACGGCTGCGAAGCCGGCTTCGGGCCCACCGTTCCGGAACCTGCGACGAATCAACGGATCCGGACCAACAGCTCCGGACTAATGGTTCATTAGAGACATCATTGTATGATAGCGTAATAAAAAAACGAATACATATTCTCGCACGTGTGGAAGACACAAGATATGATTGCAGTATTGACATGCATGACGTTGTGTAGCATTCGTTAGTCTCGTCTTCCTTTACCAAATTCAAAACTAATTGATGCTTTTTTCCGAAATTGTCTGGAGCCGGTCGGAGCCGGCTCCGGCTTCCCGTTTTGCCCATCACTAATAACTAACAACAGAATGGTAGAAGGCCGCGTCAAAGCTATCGGTTGTATCAAATTAATCTCGATATGTTTTGCACAGGTAAAGAAGACACATTGTCAAGGAATCATTCATATTTTAAAATATGTTTGCCTAATTTAGAATTCATGCATCAATAAAATGTTCCAGCAGTGCAAAGCTTTAATTTATTCTATTTGAATAATGATCACCAGCATTGAGACAATTCGGCCTTTAATGGCAATTAATAATAATAATAATAATAATAATAATAATAATAATAATAATAATAATAATAATAATAATAATAATAATAATAATAACAATATTAATAAAAATAATAATAATAATAATAATAATAATAATAATAATAATAATAATAATAATAATAATAACAATATTAATAAAAATAATAATAATAATAATAATAATAATAATAATAATAATAATAATAATAATAATAAAAAGTGGAAGGTCGTTATAATCGTTGTATTGCTCTTGAAGGGAACTATGTTGAATAATAAAACCGAATTTTGACAAAAAAAAGTGTTTTTCTTTGTTAGACCGGGGACTTATCAGCCAACCTGTTAATACCAAATGCAACACCATTTTTGGTTTCGCTTACTGTGATTTTTATAAACGATTCGCGACGAGGTGCGATGAATATTCCTGTGAGCATGGGAGAGTGCACAGGCAACACATACTGTATGCGAGAAAGAGTGAAAAGTTATCTTGCATGCAGCAAGCAACAACCGGACAAAGCTGGTTTTTTTCAAAGAACGGAACGCACGAACGATACCACCTTGCTAACAATATTGAAGCAGCAAAGACCGGAACGGAACGGAGTGAACGGAATGAACGGAATGAACGGAATGAACGGAACGGAACGGAACGGAATGAACGGAACGGAACGGAAGGAAAAGAACGGAACGGCACGGAACAGAACGGCACGGAACGGAACGGCACGGAACGGAATGAACGGAAAGAACGGAATGAATGCAATGGAACGATTTTGTATAAAGGATCGGAACGGAACACCCTACATAAAGAACTGAACTTTTTACTAGGTTCGGATCGGAACGGCCAACACTAGTAAAAGCTAACACCTGGCGTGATTGTGTCATTGTGGATCAATGTTCAAAACCTATTTTTTTTTATTTATTTTTTTTTATAAATTCCTTTCTACATTATTTATTCAGCTATTTAAAGATTTATTGGAAAATATTTTTTTGGTGCAATCTGACAGACAGCAATAAGACAATTTTCATTCAAATCTAACAAGTGATTCCAAAGATAAACGCTTTTATCCACGAAAAACATCATTCTTCCATACATTTTGTTTTTACATCTACCGGTAGGAGGAGGGGAGGAGGTAGGAGGTTGTACGGTTACGTAGTTTTTTGGTCGTACACAAGACGGTTAATTTTGACTGCCTTATCGAGGTGCACGTTTTCCTATGTTTTCTACATTATTTTACACATTTTACACATCGTTTGACTCATAACTTGAACATGTACATTGTAAGCATTTAGTTATTTAGGCATACTGCCCGATAAATTTGATTTAAATAAATAAATAAATAAATAAATAAATAAATAAATAAATAAATAAATAAATTAATAAATAAATAAATAAATAACTCGTTTTATTCACTAAGAAATGCACTCCAAAGTTGTTTACATTTCGTTCACCACAGTGCGTAGCGCCATCTGCCAAATTCAAGCGAAACGAAACGTAAACAATCAATGTCATTATATGAAGCGATTACTTAATGGGTGGTATTATTGAATGCGTTCGTAGCGGCGGCGTACGTCCCGACACTCATTTTCCTAATGTACTAGATGGTTGCTACAGTTATTCACCGCGGTGATGCCATCCCAAGAATTTCATGTGAGCGCCGTACGTTCCCGCTACGAACGGATTCAATAATACCAGCCAGTATCAAAGCTATTATTTGCTTGAGCGATAATCATAATCAAAGAAATACTGAATGTTTATCGATCATGGTCTTGATTTCACACCCGCACCGTAAAAGGCACCAGAAATACAATGGATCTTACTCGTTATGCCAGATTTCGTACGAGAGGTATTTGTTTAGCATTTAGATATGTTGGTTATGTGAACAACTCGTTATGAGAGGTTCCGCTGAAATTGTAAACTACCTTCAATAACTCGGACACCTCAAATCCGAACTCTTTCAAGACATTTCAAACCTGAAAACATTTTTTTATGATGTGGGCTAGAAATGACCTTGCAGCAACGAGCTGGAATAGTAAAGTTTGTAAAGTTGTAAAGTTTAAATTAAAAAAACCTACTGCTTGTTTAAAATTACAATATATGCGCCAAATAATGGGAAATCAATAGTTGGGAGAGTATTGAAAATTCCAAGTCAATAAAGGCAATGAATCAAAAGTTATTGCTGTTTAAAGTTGAAAAAAATACCCGTGTATCCGGATGCCTATTTAAAGGTCAAACCATTTTGAAATAGCTGAATGTTCGGCTCGCTCAGCAACGTACTCATTCGGTGAAATGCTATTTTACACGTTCGGCCCGATGGTAGGCGAAAGGGCCTGCCAGTGATTTTTCCCGTATGCCGGTGGAAGGCCCTGGGGCTAGTCATTCGTCTTTTGCTAGGGAAACAACAATTACACACAACCGTACTCAATCAACCCAAATGTACAGCATTGGTGCACTGATAAAATAATAGTGTTCTAAGAATTATTGTGGTTGATAAAAACCTCATCCCATGCACAACAATATTAATAAACAGGGTAGAATTGAAATTATAGCAAAAAAAAACTCTATTTGGTTGCATACATGTTAGCTTCAAAATCAACTGCTAACATTCTAGATGCCGGCGCATCGGAAAGTTGATGAAAATCAGCGCCGATCTGAACGTGTTGATAGAGTTAAATGGTTATAATTTTGTTGTTAATGAATAGCAGCTTACATAAAATATCCCAGAAAAGCTATTGTGCACTCAAAGCGTTTTAAGACTAATGGGCTAAACGAATGCAATAAATGAAATTATCAGATTTTTTTATAATCTTACTTGACATCAGCGGGAAAGTCGCCTGCGTTGACTATAGCTCTGTTCTTTAGCGACAGCTCATCTGTGGGACATTTTGCTGCTTTCATAATCTAGTAAAAAAGATAAGAGATTTTAACGTGGATAATTCAATAACAAATATCTTACATGCAAAATAACTCTCACCATTGCCATTGTGAAAATAGTCGGGCCAACCGTAACGTCCGTAATAATCGACCGACGGTGAAATTAAGTTTCGATAAGTATATTTCTCCAAATCCTCTCCAGAATCTAGAAAGAGGGCTAAATTAATTTACTAACAATTTGTTGTTGAAACCTACACCCAGTTTAATCAATTCAATCGAGACTATACAAACCAGTAACTGCTAAATATAGATTATTCCATAATCAGAAGTACAACCAGCTTTCTTATCTAAACAATTTAAACACAATTATCGATCCAATGCGAATGGAAAAATTCGTACCTAAAATGCAAAATCACAAAAACAGAGGAACAGCTGCGCATGCACATAGATGATGACATGACCAAAGCCTTGTATGAAATGAGGGGCCGTCACAATCAAGGTGTATATGTTGAGGCCGCTACCAGACACATCCAAGTTGCATTAATTAGCGCGTGGCCAAGGAGGTGAAAAAATTTTAAAACTTTGTCAAAATTGCTTGTCACCTGCAAAAAAGAGCTTTTCTCGTGGCCGCACCAAAAAACATACACAAAAAGCTCCAACATCTTAATATCATCGATATTTTGTCTAAGAAGCACGAAATAGGTACATACATCAATTCGAATCATGCATTTTAGCATTATTATCATAGCAATGGGTCACAACTGCGCCAAATAGCTGTTTGTTTACGCTTTTTCGCGAACGTCAAATTTTGCCACTTTTTGTCAACTTTCGTCAACTTTATTGCCTGGCTGCTCCAAGTTACAAAATGTTGACAAAAGCCCAAAAACAGTGACAAAAGCTAAAGTTTTGAAAAATTTGTCAGCATTTTGTCACTCTCATGGCCTTTCGCATAATAAGAACAGGTGGTGTAATCTAGCAAAGTGGGTAGAAAGGAGGTGTCGTCATGTAGAACAATTGGGCATCGAGGCTTTAGAAAAAAGCACAAAACCAGGATCGACGGCAGTTGTCAAATGCGACGAATGTTGCTGGTATTTAGATATGATATATGAATTGTTTTCGTTTAATACACATTTTTTTAGCATTAAAAATTCGTATTTTGCATCCACACTCCATAAATCGACATTTTACACGTTAAAATGTAGCTGCTGCCTGTAAACAAATATCGACGGCTGTTGTCAAACTGAATTTCAAAATGGAAACATGCCAAACGCTAAGAAGACACCTCCTCTATATTCCACCTTGATACAGGTGGTCTTATCCCGAACAATTTGACAGCCGTGCTGTAGAAAAATAAAAACGAAAAGACCGGAAGGGGTTCGATCATTTGTTGATGTATGCGTGTGAATTCCAGTGGCTGTTTTGATTGATGTGTCGTAGTGTGGGTGAAAAACTACGTATCACAATCGAATCCCCTCCTGTCATTCGTTCGTCCAATATGGCCTTCCCGCCAATCCTATAAGCCCACCTAATCCCTATACCCACTTTGCCCAGGATTCAAACTTGTTAACCGTAGAGTTGGCAACCGGCATACCCGGGTATTCCACACGTTTTGATGCAAAAAATTCACGATTTTCATAGGTAAACAATGCTTTCTATATTTTAATGCTGTAAGCAAGTTATGCCGACCATATATTCTCTTCTATTTCATTTATTCATTAAGTTTTTTTCATTTTTTGATAAAAATAACGGTCAAATTGAAATTTGGAATCGCTTGAATTTGACTCGAAAATAAGCACAATACGAAAAGAGGAAGAAGAGAAACGTCATTCTCCATACAAAATGTATGGAATATCCGGGTATGCTGGTTGCCAACTTACGTGGTAAAGTTTAAAAAAAATCAAAATAAAATACTTACAGGATGTTTGAAATTACAACTTATGCACCAAAAAATCATAAATTAAAAGTTGAGAGGCTACGGAAAATTTCAGGTCAATAAAAGCAATGAATCAAAAGTTATTGCAGTTCGAAGCTGAAAAAAATACACGGGTATCCGGTTGCCAACTTAAAGGTTAACAAATATGTATAGACCCGGAAGGAAATAATACTTTCGGGCAAGGTGGAATGTATAATGAGGTGTAGTTATAGAGCTTTTGGCGACCCCCCTCCCCCCACCAGGACACCGATTTTGACAGATGGTTTTCCGCTTGTAAATGTATTGATGGATTGTTTACGTTTTGCTTGGTCAATATTTGGTGGAGATCAATTTGGGTGAATATTTTAGTATATATTATACTAAATATTATAATATTTTACTCAGCCCGTGATTTAAAATGGAAATTTTCCTTCGAGAACTAGAAGCGTTCGCCAAACGCGGAAAACTAACTGTCAGTTTTCTTCGTCGATTCTTCTTCCACCTAGCTGTCAAAACGGGCTTATAACTTGACCTGATATCTTTACGGTCCTTGCTTTCGGGTCTTATTTCAGCATCTTGGGGGGAACATCAAACAAATACACCAAATAAAAAGAAAAATAAGAGGTGAGCGTAACAATTAAAATTTCAGTGAAACAGTGAAGAATGAAGAGTTGTTTATGGTGTTGGAGAGTACATCCACCGACAAACCGACGTGACACTGGCGTTAAGGCCTTATTAGACGGAGGAAAATACTGTCATTTCTCGATTGGCATTTATCTGTCAAACTTAGAGTTTGGCACAAAAATACCTCTCGTACGTGTAATAAGGCAAGAGCATGGTTCTGTCACCTTTCAATTTATTATTTAATTTATTGATTTTCTTGGCTTTATCCGAAAAAATCATTTGTTGTTTCCCATTTTTGTTGTTTTTCTTCATCATTTTAAAATAATTCAATACGCTCTATCGACATTGATAGCCAAAATCTACACTCGAGGATATCGGAATTGAGCATGCCGAATTCTGATTTTCCGACTGGCATCTATCTGTCAAACCCTGTTTGAAGGATAGATTCCAAAATCGAATGACAGTACAGGGGGCCCCAGAGATACACGGTACCTCTTATACGCGGATTCGGAGGTACACGGTTTTCCAAATTTGACAGTTCTTTGAGCAAATTGTACTGATTTGAGCGATCCATTGTGAAATACCAAATAATTTCCGTATTGATCGAATGTGAAATACCATTTCAAATGGTTTAAAACTGTTCAAATCAGTAGAAACATATCAAATAATTCATTTGATGGCTAAAACCACTCCCTACTTGCAAAAATGCACGAAAATTAGTGTTTGTTTTGGCTGGAAATCACGAGATTCGACTTACGCGGAAATTGGAGATACGCGGTATTTTGCGGCCGTTTTCGGTCCCCATTAACCGTGTATCTCGGGGACCGCCTGTATTATCTTCAGTCTAATAAGGCCTTTAACCTTTAAGTTGGCAACCGGATACCCGGGTATTTTTTTCAGCTTCGAACTGCAATAACTTTTGATTCATTGCTTTTATTGACCTGAAATTTTCCGTAGCCTCCCAACTTTTAATTTATGATTTTTTGGTGCATAAGTTGTAATTTCAAACATCCTGTAAGTATTTTATTTTGATTTTTTTTAACTTTACCACGTAAGTTGGCAACCAGCATACCCGGATATTCCATACATTTTGTATGGAGAATGACGTTTCTCTTCTTCCTCTTTTCGTATTGTGCTTATTTTCGAGTCAAATTCAAGCGATTCCAAATTTCAATTTGACCGTTATTTTTATCAAAAAATGAAAAAAACTTAATGAATAAATGAAATAGAAGAGAATATATGGTCGGCATAACTTGCTTACAGCATTGAAATATAGAAATCATTGTTTACCTATGAAAATCGTGAATTTTTTACATCAAAACGTGTGGAATACCCGGGTATGCCGGTTGCCAACTTACGTGTGTAAATCTGCCCAAGCGAAATTTTTCGGGGATAATGAACACAAACTCATGCCATCTCTTTCTATTCATCAGCCCTACTCTCTCACACGCATCGATGAACTTTTACACATCTCTTTGTTCATTGTACTATATTTGAAGGGGTTAAAAGTGATAGATAACAATTCATGTTCATGAAGCAGTTATGGTCAAATGTTAATGGTGTAATGTTTGTACCATGGTCGACCTGAGTTCAATTCCATTTTTATTATTTTTTTTGATGATTTAAAGTTTTATTTAATTTTTAAAACATCCAGCTCCAATAACTTCAAACCCCTTTACTCATTGTTAGAAATGCGTGTTTAATAGTTAATCTGTTATTTTTATTGTTTCATTTATTTCTTTTAATTCATTTAGTATCAACACCCCTTCATACAACCAAACCAGTAAATAGCACGATAATGAATAATAATATGCCCAAGCGCCACAGATTAAGCTTAAACGACTGGAAAATTGAATATCCATAGGAAAAAAATGAAAGCTTCACAGCTTCATTGGTTTGATCAATAGATGGCGTATTACAACTCATCATTATATTGCTATCCTTTTTTTGCAATGTGTTTCGACAAGTTTCATCTTATAATGACCTATATAGCCTTCTAACTTTCTGAGCAAAAATCTATATGAATGGTCGTGTGGTCAGATACGTGGGTATCCACACCAACGACCATTACTCAAATCTCACTTGCTTCAGTACTGGTGGTTTCCGTTGGAGTTTAGTATTTAAACAATCGTATCGCCGTTCTAGTTCTAGCGATGCATAACTTCAATGCGAAACCATACAATAGTACAGAGGAAATGAGAAAGCTCTCCTCCAAGCGAGGAAGCTCCACAGGTTGGGTATCCCACAAACAGATGGCGCCACCAGCTTTTTTGCTATTTTTAGAATGCATGAGTCGTTTGCCGTCTGCTAAACGAAGTCTTTCTATATTCCGTTTAGGTAGAGAATTTGAGGCGTTTAGAAGGCGTTTAGTGGTCGTTTAGTGGATTTGTGGCACTTGGGTGGTGGCGCAACTGGCAAAGTGATTCGAAGTAGAACTAGCGAAGTGGTTGGTAGCATCAAGGATGAAGCATGAGCATGAATTGGAACATGAGTGGAGGGAGTGAATCCGAATGTTCATTTCTATTTTTAGCTCTTTTTTGCATGGGTTCATCTTTCAGGTGTGTTCACTATCCCCGAAAATGATCTGTATTTCGTTGGTCTTTTCGGGGATACTTCGTTAACGAATTATCCCCGAAAAGACCAGCGAAAACCAGCGTGGTCGGGAGCTTGGGTGGTTGCCAACTCTACGGTTAAAAAACTGCCCCACAGAAAAGTACTGGAATTTACCAGTAAGGTGATCACGTCTGTCAAACCCGCTGCGCAAAGCGACGGAAGAAATAATGGCGTTCGGAGAATTTTATAGGGTTTTCAATGATATTATTGACATGTTCAGCGAGTTGTTGATTCGTTCGAGCATATAATTGACTTTTTCAGCGAGATATAGAATTGTTCGGAAGTAGGCGTTGACGTGTTCGGTTCTACTATAGGGCTGTCACTTTCGTACCCCTTGGACTGCAGCTTGAATCATTCTCATCAGAAGGTATACAAACGGTTTTCAAAAAATATGTTTGATTCAGCTAATTCTTGTATTAAACAGCTTAAAGAATGATTATTTGCTACGTTTAGGACATTCAAAATTGAAAAATTAAACGCCGTGGCACAGGGTGTAAACAAAACAAATGACAGCACTACAGAATCGCCGAACATGTCAACGCCTGCTTCCGAACAATTCAATATCTCGCTGAAAGAGTCGATTATATGCTCGAATGAATCAATAATTCGTTGAACATGTCAATATAATCCTCGAAAACCCTGTATCCTTTTCTCTCCAACGGCAAATTTGTCAAGCAGCTCGTCGAGCTACCCGTCCCTTGCTCCGCCTCATACCCCTCGCCTGAGCGCACTGCCGAAGGTTTGGATGTGTTGGTGCGTCAGACGGCCAATCGCTGTCAGCCGTCGTCCGTGCTTTTTCCCTCCATAGCGCTATCTTTTTCTCGCGTGTGGTCAATGCTCATGAGTTGCTGTGGCGCTTAAACAAGCCGTTAACAAACACTGCGGCGATGAAGTTGCATTTTCACAAATCAAACAAAACAGCGCAATAAGTTCAATTGCTGCAATGTAAAAATGACTACGGAATCGCTAGCGCACGATAGAGGGTTTGCTGTGCAACGCGCAGAACCCTAATTCGCATTAACACATTCAGCCCGGCGCTGATTTTCATCAACTTTTCATTCCGCCGATATCTAGAACGCAAGCTGATTGTGAAACCGGCATATTGGAAAGTTTACTGGCAGTCCCTGGGGCCTGCCATCGAACTGAACGTGTTAAGCATTAAGCATAACTTTGTTACACTAAGCCTTTTTGCTTTCGTATGGTGTAGATTACACAGATATGCTGAGCCGTCTGCGCAAGGGTGTGAGTGTGCGTGTGTGTGCCAAAACTGTCGCCAAATGTGTTTTCTTCCGGAATGTTATGATCGATCGAAGGAAGGTGTTCATGTTCAGTGGCGGAGTGGGAGAATCGGGGGCGCCCTAGGCGGAAAGACGAGTTGAGGCCCCTGTAAATGATAGCTGATGACCGGGAGGAGGGGGTACTGGCATACGACTGTTATGAGATTGAAAATTATACTTAAATTGCCGGTGGGGTGGGGGGGGGATTGGCGATGGAACCCCTACGATCATCGGTCACATGTCCTAAAATTATTGCCGGCGGGGGGGGGGGGGGAGTACAGCAGGTTCTCCAGCGACGGGGCCCCAACGACCATCTTTCCGGCGGCCCTTGTCGCTAATACTCTGTCCACTTGTAGACATACGGCATACTACAAACTAGCGATATTCGGCGACCGCCTAGTCCGTCTACCGTTAGATCCGCCGCTGGTTCATGACGGTGTTTTTTTTATTGTGGAGGTGCATCCTTCCTCCTGCCTGCAGCGTATGCATCGGGAAGGAGACAATGTGGTAGTATGCAAGTTACCCGCTGGATAGGAGCGGTCCCGCGGCACCGCCGTCATTCCTCACATCTGCATGCCCGTCGTGGGTTCTAACCGCGTATGAACCGTCCGCCGTAGCAAGGGCTGACTATCCGGCTACGTGGTACTCAAGTCCTGAAAAGGCCGGCATGATCGCGTAGACTATTACGCCAATAATAATAATAATAAGAAGAAGAAGATGAACTTAGCATAGCAGTCCACACTCGGGGTAGGTTTTTGTTTTGACTTTGGTGCTGCCGGGTCTGCTGCTGTGGCGCGACAAATGTACGGAATGCACTCGACCAAAACATGAACCTACCGATCCGAACTCATTCCAAGGCATTGCCGGTCAATCGGCGTCATGATAACTTCTCCAAACCAACAAGCCGCCAGATTCTGGACGGGCAGGTGCAGCACCATATGCGCGAAAGAAATGTGCTACATATCACATGCACGTTTGCTTCGATCGTGTGCCTTTTTAACACTCCCAACAGCAGAACCGATCGCAAAGATCGTGGTGCCAATCCGATAGTTGTGTTGTCTCTCAGGTAGCGAAATGGAAAATGCATGGACTTTGTAGCCGCAGCGGATGAAAATGTACGCATCAGAATCAAATAGTTTTGGGGTTTCCACACGCACGCACACACACACACACACACACACACACAAAAACAGACACACACGCACGCGAGCACGCACGCACGCACACACACACGCACACATGCACGTACGCGTGTACGCGGGCAGGCATCCGCGAAAGCGCAAACGCAAGCACGCACCCACGAAAGCGCGAACGCAAGCACGCACTCCACCACCCCCCCCCCACCCCCCCGCCCACCCACCCCACTCCACACATGATCGATTACGGCTACCGTATCGGTAGAACGGCTGGTTCAGCTTTCTTGTAGCGCATCCTCATCCAAAGCGCCGGGCGGGGTGGGGGATCGCGGCATGATAGAGTGAACGGTCACTTTCCCCGCGCTGTGTGCGTGTGTGTGTGTCGAGACCCAAAAACTCGAGACAGGTTTCGGCACATAAACAAAAAAAATATAGCCACTATACAATGTGCTACATGATGCTTAGAAGGTCGTTGAAGCATCAAACATGTTCAAATTTAAAAAATATTAGATTAGTGTTAGACGTTCTCCTACGCTTGTTTTAAATAGGCTTCTTCACCCTCGATTGGTACGGGCATCGAATGGTCTCATCAGCAGAGGCGCGAAATAAAATAAACCATCAATACACCGATAACACTTTGAATCCCAATCCAGCTTCTCCCACAGCGTCTCAAGGTCACACACAAATAAATAAATGCTAACACCCACCAATAACAATACACAACCGCAATGCACATATATGAATCAACGCATACACCACAACACCCAATCAGCTGGCGGCAGGAAGGCACGGGCAGAACCGCAAGTAAGGCAAGGCAGGGTGAGGGAGGTAGAAGCAGCGGACGAAAAAATGGGCGCCAATATTTTTAAATTTTTTTACCGTTTTTTTTTGCTCCGCCGCCACAAATAGTTTGTCCATTTCGCCAAAAGATGGCGCTAAACTTGCTCGACCCAGCGCAGGAATCGCTGAAGTCCCGCGCGGGAGACCACCCAAAATCTGCGCTGGCCAGCACACCCGCTGCGCAAAGCGACAGGCGAAATCATGGCGTTCGGAGAATTTCATCATGCCTTCCTTTTCTCTCCAACGGCAAATTTGTCAAGCAGCTCGTCGAGCTACCCGTCCCTGGCTCCGCCTCATACCCCTCGCCTGAGCACGCTGTCGAAGGTTTAGTTGTGTTGGTGCGCCAGATGGCCAATCGCTGTCAGCCGTCGTCCGTGCTTTTTCTCTTCATAGCGCTATCTTTTTCTCGCGTGTAGTCAATGCTCGCGAGCTGTTGTGGCGCTTAAAAAAGCCGTTAACAATCATTGCGGTGATGAAGTTGCATTTTCACAAATCAAACCTAAACAGCGCAATGAGTTCAAACGCTGCCACGTAAAAATGACTAGGCATCGCTAGCTTACGCTGGAGGGTTTGCTGTGCAACGCGCAGAACCCTAATTCGCATTAACACATTCAGCCCGGCGCTGATTTTCATCAACTTTTCATTCCGCCGGCATCTAGAACGCAAGCTGATTGTGCAACCGGTATACTGGAAAGTTTACTGGCAGTCCCTGGGGCCTGCCATCGATCTGAACGTGTTAAGCATTAAGCATAACTTTGTTACACTAGGCTTTTTTGCTTTCGTATGGTGTAGATTACACAGATATGCTGAGCCGTCTGCGCAAGGGTGTGAGTGTGCCGAATGTATGCACTTCCGGAATGTTATGATCCATCAGTCAAGGAAGGGAAGGTGTTCATGAAAGGCGGAAAGACGATGTGGCCCCTGTAAATGATAACTGATGACCAGGAGAAGGGGGTACTGGCACACAGCTGTTGGAAGATTGAACAGTATACTTAAATTGCCGGTGGATGGGGGGGGGGGAGGTGGCCATGGGACCCCTTCGATCATCGGTCACAGGCCCTACAATTGTTGTCGCCATCGGGGGGAGGGGAGGTGCAAATGGTTCTCCACCCACGGAGCCCCAACAACCATCTTTCCGGGGGCCCTTGTCGCTAATACTCTGTTCACTTTTAGACATACGGCATATTACAAACAAGAGATGTTCGGGGCTCCTAAATCGGCGGGGCCCCAGGCGACCGCCTAGTCCGTCTACCGTTAGATCCGCAGCTGGTTCATGACGGTGTTTTTTGTTGTGGAGGTGCATTCTTCCTCCTGCCTGCAGCGTATGCATCAGGAAGGAGACAATGTGACAGTATGCAAGTTGCACGCTGGATAGGAGCGGTCCCGCGGCACCGCCATCATTCCGCACATCTGCATGCCCGTCGTGGGTTCTAACCGCGTATGAACCGTCCGCCGTAGCAAGGGGTGACTATCCAGCTACGTGGTACTCAAGTCCTGAAAAGGCCGGCATGATCGCGTAGACTATTACGCCAATAATAATAATAATAATAAGAAGAAGAAGAACTTAGCATAGCAGTCCACACTCGGGGAAGGTTTTTGTTTTGACTTTGGTGCTGCCGGGTCTACCGCTGTGGCGCGACAAATGTACGGAATGCACTCAACCAAAACATGAACCTACCGATCCGACCCATTCCGAGGCATTGCCGGTCAATTGGCGTCATGATAACTACTCCAACTCAACAAGCCACCAGATTCTGGACGGACAGGTGCAGCACCATACGCGTACCGTAATAAACAAATCCAGAATCCTCTTTTGTATGGATTCAATTCAAAATGATGTTTCCACTTGCGTCCGCTAGCTGAATTCGAAATAAAATGTGCAACATATCCCAATCAAGTTTGCTTCCATCGTATGTCTTTTTAATACCCCCAACAGCAGAGCTGGTCGCAAAGATGGTAGTGCCAATCCAATGGTTGTAATGTAGGAGGTAGCGAGATCGAAAATGCATGGACTTTGTAGCCGCAGTGGATGAAAATGTACGCATCAGAATCAAACAGTTTTGGGGTTTCCACACGCACCCACGAAAGCGCGCACGCGAGTACGCATTCACAACCCCCCCCCCCCCCCTTCCGCATGATCCATTACGGCTACCTTATCGGAAGAAAGGTTGGTTCAGCTATCTTGTAGCTCATCCTCAGCTATAGGCGTAGGGGTAGATCAGCTATAGGCGCATCCTCATCCAAAGCGCCAGGCGGGGTCGGGGAGCGAAACATGATAGAGTGAACGGTCACTTTCCCCAAGCTGCGTGTGTGTCGAGACCCGAAAATTTGAGGCAGATTTCGGCACATTAAAAAAAATCTTTTATTGCCTATATAAACTGTGTTACATGATGCTTAGAATGTCTTTCAAGTGACAAACAGGTTCAAATTTAAAAAAATATTAGATTAGTGTTAGACGTTCTCCTACGCTTGTTTTAAATAGGCTTCTTCACCCTCGGTACGGGCATCGAATGGTCTCATCAGCAGCGGCACGCAATAAAATAAACCATCAATACACCGATAACACTTTAAATCCCAAACCAACCCAACCAGCTTCTCCCACGGCGTCTCAAGGTCACACACAAATTAATAAATGCTAACACCCACCAATAACAATACACAACCGCAATGCACGTATGAGTATCAACGCATACACCGCAACAGGCAATCAGCTGGTGGCGGAAGGCACGGGCAGAACCGCAAGTAAGGCAAGGCAGGGTGAGGGAGGTAGAAGCAGCGGACGAAAAAATGGTCGCCAATATTTTTAAATTTTTTTACCTTTGTTTTTTTTTGCTCCGCTGCCATAAATAGTTCGTCCATTTCGCCAACAGATGGCGCTAAACTTGCTCGACCCAGCGCAGGAATCGCTGAAGTCCAGCGCGGGAGACCACCCAAAATCTGCGCTGGCCAGCGCAGATTTTGGTACATTTCCTGCGCTGGAAACTGCTCGAATTTGCTCGTGCTTGCGTTCGCGCTTTCGTGGGTGTGTGCTTGCGTTTGCGCTTTCGCGGATGCCTGCCCGCGTACACGCGTACGTGCATGTGTGCGTGTGTGTGTGTGCGTGCGTGCTCGCGTGCGTGTGTGTCTGTTTTTGTGTGTGTGTGTGTGTGTGTGTGTGTGTGTGTGTGTGTGTGCGTGTGGAAACCCCAAAACTATTTGATTCTGATGCGTACATTTTCATCCGCTGCGGCTACAAAGTCCATGCATTTTCCATTTCGCTACCTGAGAGACAACACAACTATCGGATTGGCACCACGATCTTTGCGATCGGTTCTGCTGTTGGGGGTGTTAAAAAGGCACACGATCGAAGCAAACGTGCATGTGATATGTAGCACATTTCTTTCGCGCATATGGTGCTGCACCTGCCCGTCCAGAATCTGGCGGTTTGTTGGTTTGGAGAAGTTATCATGACGCCGATTGACCGGCATTGCCTTGGAATGGGTTCGGATCGGTAGGTTCATGTTTTGGTTGAGTGCATTCCGTGCATTTGTCGCGCCACAGCGGTAAACCCGGCAGCATCAAAGTCAACACAAACACCTTCCCCGAGTGTGGACTACTATGCTAAGTTATTAGTATTATTATTATATTATTATTATTATTATTATTATTATTATTTTTTATTATTATTATTATTATTATTATTATTATTATTATTATTATTATTATTATTATTATTATTATTATTTTTCTTATTATTATTATTGTTATTATTATTATTATTATTATTATTATTATTATTATTATTATTATTATTATGATTATGATTATGATTATGATTATTATTATTATTATTATTATTATTATTATTATTATTATTATTATTATTATTATTATTATTATTATTATTATTATTATTATTATTATTATTATTATTATTATTATTATTATTATATTATTATTATTATTATTATTATTATTATTATTATTATTATTATTATTATTATTATTATTATTATTATTATTACTATCATTATTATTATTATTATTATTATTATTATTATTATTATTATTATTATTATTATTATTATTATTATTATTATTATTATTATTATTATTATTATTATTATAATTATTATTATTATTATTATTATTATTATTATTATTATTATTATCATTCGCGTAATGGCCTTCGTGATCATGCCGGCCTTTTCAGGACTTGAGTACCACGTAGCTGGATAGTCACCCCTTGCTACGGTGGACGGTTCATACGCGGTTATAACCCACGACGGGCATGCAGATGTGCGGAATGATGGCGGTGCCGCGGGACCGCTCCTATCCAGCGTGCAACTTGCATACTGTCACATTGTCTCCTTCCTGATGCATACGCTGCAGGCAGGAGGAAGAATTCACCTCCACAACAAAAAACACCGTCATGAACCAGCTGCGGATCTAACGGTAGACGGATTAGGCGGTCGCCTGGGGCCCCACCGATTTAGGAGCCCCGAACATCTCTTGTTTGTAATATGCCGTATGTCTAAAAGTGAACAGAGTATTAGCGACAAGGGCCCCCGGAAAGATGGTTGTTGGGGCTCCGTGGGTGGAGAACCATTTGCACCTCCCCTCCCCCCGATGGCGACAACAATTGTAGGGCCTGTGACCGATGATCGTAGGGGTCCCATGGCCACCTCCTCCCCCCCCATCCACCGGCAATTTAAGTATACTGTTCAATCTTCCAACAGCTGTGTGCCAGTACCCCCTTCTCCTGGTCATCAGTTATCATTTACAGGGGCCACATCGTCTTTCCACCTTTCATGAACACCTTCCCTTCCTTGACTGATGGATCATAACATTCCGGAAGTGCATACATTCGGCACACTCACACCCTTGCGCAGACGGCTCAGCATATCTGTGTAATCTACACCATACGAAAGCAAAAAAGCTTAGTGTAACAAAGTTATGCTTAATGCTTAACACGTTCAGATCGATGGCAGGCCCCAGGGACTGCCAGTAAACTTTCCAGTATACCGGTTGCACAATCAGCTTGCGTTCTAGATGCCGGCGGAATGAAAAGTTGATGAAAATCAGCGCCGGGCTGAATGTGTTAATGCGAATTAGGGTTCTGCGCGTTGCACAGCAAACCCTCCAGCGTAAGCTAGCGATGCCTAGTCATTTTTACGTGGCAGCGTTTGAACTCATTGCGCTGTTTAGGTTTGATTTGTGAAAATGCAACTTCATCACCGCAATGATTGTTAACGGCTTTTTTAAGCGCCACAACAGCTCGCGAGCATTGACTACACGCGAGAAAAAGATAGCGCTATGAAGAGAAAAAGCACGGACGACGGGGCAAACGGCGATTGGCCATCTGGCGCACCAACACAACTAAACCTTCGACAGCGTGCTCAGGCGAGGGGTATGAGGCGGAGCCAGGGACAAGTAGCTCGACGAGCTGCTTGACAAATTTGCCGTTGGAGAGAAAAGGAAGGCATGATGAAATTCTCCGAACGCCATGATTTCGCCTGTCGCTTTGCGCAGCGGGTATAGACTCGTTAAGGCTCCCAATGTTGATTTTTGACAGATCAATGATTTGTGATCCTGCCGGAACTTGGAATAAAAACACACTTTTGATTTCGTTGAATATTCATTTAAATCTTGATGACAAAACTGTTATACGGACGCCACACGAAGCGTAAACATTGGCGTAAACTTAATTTCAGGCATACAACCCTATAATCTTTTGACAGGAAGTTTACGCTCTTCCATACAAATCAAGCGTAAACTTTTTGAGTTTACGCTTCGTGTGACGTCCGTATAATGCGTGTGTTGGCACATAAGGGCTTGGTACTTGTTGCGACGCAGCGTATCGCAACGCATTGCGTGACGCAAGCTGGTACCTGTTCGCTGCGTTCTGCATAGATATGTCAAACACATCTGACAAAGAAAAACATAAACAAACATAAATAAAACAGATAATGGTTTGGTAGATAACATAGTGATAGATTTCTTTATTGATTGCTGCTAAATAAAGCATTAAATTAAATTGTTTGAAACATCACTAATTGAAATAAATGTAATTTATTATATCTACTCATAAAGAGTTACGAGAGAAACTGTATCAAGACAGTAAACTTGGAGTAGTACGGTAGTTACAGCGTCTGGTCCTTCACACGACAATACGGCCAGTACAAGTCGAAAAAGTAAACGTCGAACGTTTACACCATTATCGCTTTTATCTTGAAACCAGTAGACTGATAATAGATTTACATAACATCTCGCAAATGAAGTTCGCTGTAAAATCCCGTTTCTACTGGAAATTTCCACTTAAATCATGTCCTCTGCTAACTTAACTGCTAATGTAACTGCAAATTAACATACTTTTTTTCTTTTTAAGGATGTTCGACGAGATTATCTGTAGCATTGTTGCAGAACCTAACCTGGTACTTCAGTATTTTCTTGCAAAACGACGTCGATCTAATGCCAGTATTAAGCAAATTTATGCCGATAGGATGAAATATGGAGAGTTCCATGCTCTATTCAACCAGCTCCTGGAAGATGAAGTTTCTTTTTTTCAATATATGAGGATGCCTAAAGAAACATTCTTTTACATTTTCAATAAAATTGCCCCAAGCATAGCGAAAAAGAAGCGGAATATTCAACATATTTCACTAGAAGAACGGTTGATGGTCACATTAAGGTAAATTATTTACTGAGTATTATATTTTGATGCGGAGTTTACTATTAAAATGATTCCAATCTTATTTATACAGGGTTTCGAATCATATAAGGGAATAGTTCAATCACTTAGGGGAATGTTGCAAATCGGTAGGGGAATGTTGCAAGCAAGCTGTGGATGTTTGCAATCACTTAGGGGAGTTTTGCAATCGATTAGGGGAATGTTGCAAGCGTACTGTGGAGCTGTCATCAGACTGTGGGTACCGCTGTAAATACCTTAAAATATTTTCGTCAATCTTACTAACTTATCATGTTTAATTATGGCTCTGCAGCAGGATTTATTTAGTTTATCATATGTACAGCAGAATCCCACACGAAAACAACTCCAAACGATGTTTTATAAAAAAACATCATCGGTACCAATTCGTTGCTTTTTACATCGGCACCCACAGTCTGATGACAGCTCCACAGTACGATTGCAACATTCCCCTAATCGATTGCAAAACTCCCCTAAGTGATTGCAAACATCCACAGCTTGCTTGCAACATTCCCCTACCGATTTGCAACATTCCCCTAAGTGATTGAACTATTCCCTTATATGATTCGAAACCCTGTAATCTTTCCTGTATTGAATTCCAATCTGTTGATATGTTCATGATGACGTTATTCACATTGATTGTACAGTATATCTTATTTTAAAAACCCAATTCAATGCATTTATTTACTTTAGCTATAATTTTTGGACGTTTTTAATTATTCATTAAGTAACATAGCGTCATGAACAACTTTCATGATGCTTTCTTTTACCTGTAGCTGTACATGTAAAGGTAAAGTATCTACAGGTTCAATCAAACTATTAAAAAATAAATAATTTGATGATGTTTTCGGCCGCGTTTCGATAAGGGCTTTTAATGTTTCCTGCTTTGACCGTTCTACCTCAAGAAGCTCCTCTAGCAACGGATCCTGCGTTTGTTTTCTTTTTTTGGACGGCGCAGGGCATTTGTCGCAGTTCTTGATGATTCGGAATCAAAGATAGAATACGATTCATCCTCATCTAGATGTTCAACCTCGTTATTGTTGTAGTCGTATTCTAAGTATTCCTCATTGACAGGATCTGCAATATAAAAAAATGAAACGCTTCAATAATAACATCAATAAAAAAATGAATAATAGAGTATTACCTTTGCGGATAGGAACATTTCCCTCTCGAGGCCTAGACGCATAACAATCCTTCAAGAAAGGACATAACTTGAAAATATTTCTAACCTACATGTTTATAACCCGATCCTGAAGGCTGATTCATTTCATTTAACTTCCTCGAATACGTGTCACGTAGAGATCTCTACCGCTTTTTTACTTCATTTTCTGAAAATTGCTATCACAAAAAAAAATTATTATTTTTACCATACTTTTTCAAGTTTAGATTCTTATCTACTGGAACAAATTTTCGGGCTCTGTCATTTGATTTTAGGATCTGTCATAATGCAATAGCTAAAATAGTGTATGAAACTTGCGATGCTATTTGGAAGATGATGAAAGACGAATTCATGCCGGTACCAACAACTGAAAAATTTCAACAAATTAGCAGAGAGTTTTGTCAAAAATACAATTTTCCCAACATCGTCGGATGCATCGATGGCAAGCATGTGATGATCAAAGCACCGGCTAATAGTGGATCTGATTACTTTAACTACAAAAAGTATTTTTCTTTGCATCTACAAGCGGTCGCTGATGCACATGGAAAATTTATATTTATCGATGTAGGTGAATATGGACGACGTAGTGACAGTGGGGTGTTTAATAGCTCGTCATTGTACCAAGCAATAGAGAATGGAGAGCTAAATATCCCTTCAGCGAAACCACTTCCAGGGTCAATTGAACCTATGCCATACGTTTTATTAGGGGACCAAGGATACCCTTTAAAAACATATTTGCTCAGATCCTATCCATTTAATAATTTATCGGCAGAGCAAATTATGTTAAATTTTATGCATGCAAGAGCGAGGCGGATTATTGAGTGTGCTTTTGGCATACTAGTTACGAGATGGCGGTGTCTAATGACGGAGCTTCAAATGACTCCTGATCATGTAACAATTATTGTACAAGCATGCTGTTTGCTGCATAATATTTGCTCAAATTTAAAAAAAACCACGAAAAATCCTACGATGGACAAATCCTACTGGTATTACCGTAAACAGAAATAGTCATAATCATCCCTCACGCGATGCTTATAGGGTGAGGGAGATTTTCAAAAATTATTTCTTTGAAAACGGTGTTTAAAATTCACCTTAAATTGGATATGTACGTAGATTTAAGTAAACCTATAACAGAAAATAAGTACGAACAATCAAAGCATTGAATTTCCCCCATAGTCACAGTTCATTCACAGCTCTACAATGCAAATTTAAGAAGCTTTAAATTAAATTTTACTGGTGTAGGCTGGATGCTGGATTCCGGCGTTCATTCCACATCTCAAAAAAGCAGGTAAATAGTAAGCACCTATCCCAATGGTTAAATAAGAGAATATACCTTTATTGTACTGGTACTCAAATGTACATTTGAGACACAGGCAAATCTTTCAAGAAAAAAATCCTCTGACTAAATGGAGGATTCGATACATTAATATGCTACACTGGGTATTCAAAATCAAACACTTCTTCGAAATTCACATCGCAATCCGACTGCTCTTTCTACTTAACGATGCATTTTTACCTTAAATTAGAGTACTGTGTTTTATTCTTTTTTACTTCCCTTCAAGAAAGAAGAGAGAAAACAAAATTCGAGTAGGAGGCACTTCTCCGGTCTTGATCTACGGTCTACGAAGTCAGAGTCGTTTCTCGGGACAGGTATGCAAGCATCCTAACACCGATAAATATCTGCCTTGGTGGCATCACACCAACGCCAGTATCCACTTCAAAGATTTTAGTAAGCGACAGCAGTGGATAAATTAGAAGTGTCCGATTTCGAACACCCATGAAACAACCTTTTGCATTGTCGCTTCGAATGTCAGCCCGCGTCATACCATCGCGAGTCATCGGTGGTATACTGTCCGAAGACCAACGCGAAACCCGCAGCCAATTGCACAGTCAGTATAGTTACATGATAGTTTGGGATTCAATACACAACGGAGGCCCGCTTGGCTACCGATGACCAGCGTTGAAGTAACAGAACGGCACCGTCACCAGAGCGAGTCATGAGCTTTAAGGCAATCTCGATGTTGATAAGTGTTGCCTCGTTTGACTCGTTTGCTGGCGTTAATTTTAAACCGGCTTCAAGGACTGGGGAAGTGTTGGCTCAAAATACTTGGGACATCGAAAAGTCCGGACCCGGTGCGATTCCAGACACTCTTGTACTACATCAAGATCACCGTGCGACTGCGACGCAGGAAAAGCTCACTATGCAATGTTTCACTTGGCCCAAATTCGTAACAACTTAAATATTTTCAGATATAACAGCACAACAATGAGAAATACATTTTATGAGTTAATGTATTGTTCTATTTCCATTTAAGATGTACTTTTATGTAAATAATTCTAAAGTTCATGGCTGCGCAGTTGATTTGCCGATCTGTAACATGCTTACCAGTCGAGTTCAATACAGCCGCAATTGATTTCCATGCTTGTTGTCTCATATATTGATTTTTATATTCTTTATGGCTACTGGCCCACAAACACTTATTTTTCTCTACCAGTGATATTAATTTTTCTTCATCCATCCTGTACGGCTTTCAACTCAATTTTCCAATCAAAACAATATCTCCCTCCAAAAATGATGACATTAGTTTGACAGACGCATCACGACGTGCGTCGAAATAGAAATTTTTCTACTTTGACGCTGCGTCGTGCGTCGTTAACGCATGCGTCTGTCAAATCCCATACATTTTGGCAAAATCGCAACGCATTGCGTCGGAACAAGTACCGCTCTCTAAAACGACATTTCTTGTATGAAATACCACTAATTTCACCATAAATAATCAAATAACTTGAGAGAAAAATAATAATTAGTGAGCCAGTCGGAGCCGTACTCTATAGCCGTCAGGCAGTCTTATTTCTCCATTGTCTACTTTGTTTGTAACTCACATCAAAGTAACTGTAAAAAATGCCAGCAAAATGCCCAAAATGGGCAACATAAAATTAATACAGTGGAGCGCCGTTTATACGGGCTCATCGGGACTTAACCTTGTCCGGATATGCGAATAACACGTGTGATATGTTTCAAGGTAGTCACGGTACGTTCGATTTTGGGATGGTTGCCATGTAGTAACTTTGAACTCGCGTTGGCCAGGGCGGTCTTCGTTCTGATTAGTTTAAAAAAATTATCTTAGTTTTTGATAAAAACATAAATCAGTTTTTATTAACTTTGTAACGTCCGGACTAATATCGCCCACTGTGCACTCAACCCAAACTCCGAACGCAGCAGTATGAACGCATTATACCTTGACCGTTGGAGCACCCGGTGTGCTAGATGAACTGTCATAGAATAAAGCTCTCTTCTGACTTCTGCGTATAATTATTTGTGTGCTAAATATTATTAAAACGGCCAATTAACCTTCTGCTACCCGTAAAACGCTTGGTCGTTACATCTCAGAAGTGGGATTACCAACAAAAATCGCCTACAAAACCGCCTGCAAGCCGCCTAACCAGCCTGTATCCGTGTGTACCTGTGTACGTGTGTGTATGACACAACGCCATTTTCCATCATGCTAAGGAAAAAAGAACTTCGTCGGGCGCTTATCGAGGCCGGCGTCGACGTGCCGGATACCGCTACCGTCACACAACTCCGACAGCTTTATGCCTCCTTCGAGCCGGTCGCTCGTTCCCCCCGTGCGGCGCCGACCACCACCTCAGCGACGACACCGGTTCCCGCTTGTGCAAACCACCAAGAGGCCGCCATTTTGTGCCTTCCACTGGACAATAACGACGACGATTTTGCGCATCGTGAAATCGTTGCGAACGCTGCCGTTTCGATGAAAAATACCACTGATGCCGTTTCCGCCCTTCCTTCTGCCCATGGTGTGGCCGCCGCCCTTACTCCATTTTGAGAACCTGCGACAGCAGCAGCAACTTGCTGAATTACGCCAAAAGGTGCACCAACTTGAAACACAGCAGCCAGCCGCCCTTTGCATAAAGGGCTTTGAAGCTTTCATCGAGCCACTCGACGCCGAAAAGAACCCGAATGTCATCCGTTGGTCCGTTGGAGGGTCTTTTTGCACTTTACCGAGTGCGCGATGCAGATAAATTTTTCTTCATCCTTCGGCTTCTCACCGGCACAGCCGCTAACGTCGCTAAAGAACTTGTTGTCATCACTTATGATGAGTTGAAGAAAGAGTTGATCGACAATCTTCACATCGTTGCTACGCGCGAGTCCGTTTATTGCCAACTCCGTAACCGTCGATTGCGGCCCCAGGAATCCGCCCTGCATTACTTGTTTGACATGCAACGCATCGCAAGCCAAGCCAGTATCGCCGATTCAGAACTGATCCCGATCGTCATCGACGGCTTGGAAAGCCGGTCAATTACGTCGAGTCTGCATTTCATACCCCTTACGATGGACGACATCCGGAAGAAATTGAAACTTTTCGAAATTTGCCGTCACCTTTGCACCACCAGGCCCCCTTCCGCTGATGCCCGGGCCACAACGAACAACCGTATGGAACGGCCCCGCCCATCGCAGGAACCCATCAGCTGCTTCAACTGCTCCCGATTCGGACACCTTCAGAACGCGTGCCCGAGGCCGAAGCGCCAACCCGGTGGATGTTTTCGTTGTTTCCAGACTGGACACGTTTACCATAACTGCCCTCGGGGCAACGCCACTGTCGAGGGCAATAGTAGTTCGAACGAAGCTCTCGCCACAAATCAAGAGGTGAGTTTGTATCAGTTAAGATTCTAGGACCTCTTTCCGTAACCGAATACTGCACTATGATCAAGGGACCACTTTACTCTCGAGGAAAAATCGATTGTACTATCCGATTTAAGAATCATTCCGTTCGACACTCTTTTATTATATTACCTGGAATTGGATGGCCAGTCATTATCGGTCGCGATTTACTGAACTCACTTAATAATTTTCTTACGTATTCATCTCTTACAACTTCATGTATTACTAAACCTTTATCGACGGAACTTGAAGAAGCAGACACGATTCTTCCAGAAAAATTAAACGATCCAATAGGAGTATTTGTGCGCTCGATGTGGCTGAAGCCGATAATGAATTGGATTTAGGAAAAACACTATTTTTGGAACAACGTTCAATAGTCAATTCTATTATTGAAAATTCATACCTCAACTATACTTCAGATGTTATACCGCTCAAAAACCCTATGAAAATCAATCTTACTCATGATACACCAATATTTACTAAGCCGCGAAGACTATCTCATGGTGAAAGACAGCAGGTTAAGCAAATTGTTGATAAACTGTTAGCAGAAAACATCATCCGGCCCAGTAATTCTCCTTATGCTTCTGCGCTTGTCCTCGTTAGGAAAAAGAGCGGCGAGGTTCGTATGTGTGTGGATTACCGGCCCCTCAACAAAATTACAGTGCGGGACAATTACCCCCTACCCCTTATTGAAACTTGTTTGGAGCATCTGTGTGGAAAAAAATTCTTCAGTTTGCTGGATTTGAAAAGCGGATTCCATCAAGTCCCAATGAGCGAGGAGTCTATCCCTTACACTTTTTTTGTGACCCCAGATGGTCTATTTGAATATCTGAAAATGCCCTTCGGTCTTCGTAACGCCCCTTTCCGAATTCCGACGTTTTATTAATTCCATCTAAAGGGAATTCATTGAAGATGGTAGAATAGTAGTGTACCTCGAAGACATCATCATCGCTTCTCAGAATCTTCTTGTAGCACCTGAAGAGTGCAGACGTGTTCTACCAAGCGCTCCTCGACTGACTCGTATTTTATACCCCCGTGATCAGTGCAGTGCAGAGTTACCTGTGTCCAAACAGTGCAGTGCTGGAAAGTGTTGTTCGTGTTTGGTGTTTCAGGAGTTTTGTGCTGTTGTGTAGTGCGTGTGGGAAAAAACCAAACTTATACATTATTTTACGTTGTTCGTTGTTTTCACAGCGAGACGTTAAAGTAAAAATCTAAACATTTTTAAGAACTATCCTAACGCACTTTACATTCTTCGCTTTTCTCAAAGCGCTACGTAAAGTGTTGTGACCCAAGGTTATAGCCTGCTTTGTGAGTGCAGATAGTGGAAGTCTCTAGGATGTTAGTTTTTAAAGTCATTAGTCTGCTGGACTCTCATAAGACATTTGCGGTCAGAAGTGAAGTGGTTTTGTGGTGCAGTGGACATAGTGAAAACATTGTGACAGTGACGTTTTTCAAGTGCCAGTGCTGAACGGGCCGGCGATATGTTGGACATACCCGGATTGGTTTAACGGCGAGAAAGGAGAGCTGATGTATCTGGTTCTGACCACCGAAGAAGGAAAGCCGCTACCAGACCCGTTCATCGTAGGCAAAAGTCTACAACTACATGTTGGATAACCGGTAGAAGGTAACCTGATTAATAATAATTCCAAATAACTTATGAAAACCCGATCATTGTCCCACTACAAAAAGTTACAATCACTTACTAAACTCATCAATGGAACACCAATCACCATCAAATCCCATACTACTCTTAATACCGTCGAATGCGTAATTTTCTCTACCGGCCTTAAACATATCAAGGATGAAGAAGTTCTAGCCAATTTAAAAGACCAACAAGTTACTGAAGTGTGTCGTTTTACTCGTAAAGTTATTAGTGAAATAATACCTACCAATTTTTTCCTCCTCCGTATTGCTGCAACACGTGTCCCTTTTGTTATCCGCCTTGGACCACTCCAAGAGATTCCCCGTACATATTATCCCAAACCCATGCTTTGTGTTAATTGAGCTCACTATGGTCCTACCAAGCTGAGATGCGAAACCTCACAGGTTTGTCACAATTCCACTAAACCCGATTCTAGGGACGAAGAAATAGCCAATCTTAAACAACAAAATAAAGAACTTTTGAAAAAACTTACTCCACCTATTGCCACCCCTGACCCAAAAGACGAAACTATTGCCCAGCTTAAACAAGAAAATGCTAATCTAAATAAGAAAATTGATCTACTAACAGAAACTATCAAAAACATGCAAATCGAACAAACCAAATTTATTAACACTTTTAATCAAAACAAAACCACTGATAAAGTTGAAACAATGGACCAATCCGAAGAGTCTGACTCTTCTTCCTCCTCGTCCCTTCTGGACGGAAGCAAAGCGACCTCTTCAAAGGCGCATAAAAAACGAGCCCTCTCAAAGGGCTCCTCTTCCTCCGGGGAAGAAACCTCCCTCTCTCCCAAAAAATCCCTTCACATAAAATCCCCCCCACCTCCCATCCCTATCCCTTCCTCTCACAATCCCCGCAACTCTGAGGGAGAGGAGCCCCTCCTCTTACCCGATAATGCTCCATTCATTGAGGTGAGGATTCCAGCAAGTTTCAATTTCATCCGGTAAAAATCACAAATCAACTCCAATCATTCAAAAACAGAAAACACCATTATACCACCAACAGAAATACCTGAGGCTTTAGCTAGATACTTTTTTTTTTTACACATCTGCAACACATAATTTTCCATCTCATTTTCTAACCCATAAATTCATCTCTGAGTCTAGACCCCTTCTACCCATTGACGCTTCCGACCAAAATTACAATAGCATTTTTTCTCTTAATGAGCTTGATTGGGCTCTTAATAACCGGTCTTCCTTACCGGTCCAAAACAGTCCTCCTTCAGATGTACAATAATATTTGGTATTCCGGGAACATACCGGATGACTGGAAAACCTGTTTCACAATTCCCATTCCATAACCCAATAAATCACCACTTGCAATAGATAGCTACCGCCCCATTTCTCTCCTGAATTGCATTGGGAAAATCATGGATAGAATGGTAAATAGAAGACTGACACAATAATTAGAAGACCGGAACCTCCTTAGTACCAATCAACATTCCTTTAGAGGTGGGAAAGGTACTGAGACATATTTTGCCGAACTTAATGAACTTTTAGAAACACACTACCCCAAAGGCCACCACATTGACTGCGCAATATTAGATTTATCAAATGCTTTTGACAGAACCTGGTGACATACAATTCTTGAACAGCTAAATTTGTGGGGTTTTCGAGGTCGCATTACAGCGTACCTTCAAAGCTTCCTTTCAAATCGCACATTCAAACTTTTAATTGGAACTCAATCTTCTGACCTGCATGTCCAAGAGAATGGTGTTCCCCAAGGTGCCATTCTCTCTCGTACTCTTTTCCTGATTAGTGTAGAATCCCTCTTCCGCCCCATACTCAGTAACATTAAATGTTTCATGTATGCTGATGATATAGTTCTTGTCTCAGCATCCAACAATAGAACCGAATCACGTACATCTTTACAAGAAGGGGTCAATATAGTTCAGAAATGGTCATGTTAGACAGGTTACACAATTTCACATTCCAAATCCAAAATACTTCACATCTGCAATAGCAAATATCATACACTAAAACCCATAAAATACAATAACTCAGCAATACCAAATACACGCACAGCCGATATCCTAGGAGTGACTTTTGATCGTCACTTAACATTTAAAGCACACACTACACGGGTCAAAAGAGAAGCGAAGAACTGTATTAATAATTCAGAATGCTTGGAACCGGTCAACATCGCGCCTCCCGCCAAACATTACTTCAAATCATCAATAGCTGGCTTCTACCTAAACTACTCTATGGCATCGAAATAGGCTCCCAGCAACGGGAAAATTTCCAAAAACAAATTGCACCACTCTACCATACCGCCATCCGCTGTGCTACTGGGGCTTTCATCACGAGCCCCATAGCATAACTTCTGTGTGAAAGCGGACTTCAACCCTTGGACCATATCATAACCGACAAGATAATAGCAGCTGCTGGACGAATGATGGAGAAAAACATCAAGGCCGATGCTCTTATTCCAATTGCAAACGCCGAATTCGCCGCACTAACAGGACAAACACTCCCCTCAGTCATCAAACTCATCCAAATCGGTAGTCGCCCTTGATACTGCCGCCCGCCACAAATAGTCTGGACCATCAAAAATCAGCTTCGGGCTAGTTGCAATAGAACCATTGCTAACCGTCATTTTGCCGAACTCGTTCAGCAAAAATACCATAACCACCATCTCATTTTCACAGACGGTACAAGACGGTTCCTCTGGCTGTGGAATCTACTCCAGTAGCGAAAATAGCGCCATCCGAATACCAGACCATACCTCAATCTTCACCGCAGAAGCAATAGCCCTGGTTATTGCTGCTGATGAAGGTCTACACAGAGACAAACTTAACGTGATCTTCACCGACAGTGCAAGTGTTTTTCAAGCACTTGAATCTGGAACCACCCGCGACCCGAACATCCAACAACTCTGCAGTGTACCAAATCCACTCCAAGTAACATTCTGATGGATTCCTGGTCTTACAGGTATCCAGGGAAACGAAATAGCAGACCGACTAGCCAGCGCAGGACGTAATAACGCGGCCTGCTGCCATAACACTCTTCCATGCCGTGACTTCATCCGCCTTAGCAAACACATGATCGCCAATAGCTGGAATAGTTATTGGGTTAGCAGCGGCCGCTCTTTCCTGAGAACCATTAAGACCACAACACCACCATGGAAAGACCATCCATCATACCTGTAGTATATGGAAGTAGTAAATAATGTAGGTTAGTATGTTAGTATTAGTGTGTTAGATTCGAATGTGCATTATACGATGTAAGTGGAAGGTCGGTGGGCAGTCGAGAATAAAGAGTCAAACAGATCGGTCACAACAGTAAATTGGCGACGAGGAAAAAGAGAAAAGTACAATGACACAATTAATCGGGTCTGTCGAGCCTTTCATTTTAGGCGAATTCTTTACGGAATATTTGTGTCGATTAGAGGTGTTGTTCGAAGTGAACGACGTCGAGCAAAAAAAGAAGACTGGATTGTTGCTTACGTTAGGCGGAGCATCCTTGTACAAGGTTGCAAGCAAAGTGTGCGATCCGGAGGAACCGCGTCTGAAGCCGTATGAGAAGCTGTGCGAACTATTAAAAGCGCATTTGAGTCCGGTAGTGAGTGTGGTTGCGGAACGTTTTAAATTCCGGAACTGTCTGCAGGAAAGTGAGCAGATCCACGAGTACGTCATCATGCTAAAGTCAGCGGCGCAACAGTGCAAATTCGGCAACTTTTTAAACGAAGCCCTACGTGATCAATTCGTAGCGGGCATTCGTGATGGTGAATTGCGGAAGCAGCTTTTGCGACAAGAAGATGTGTCGTTCGAGAAAGCAACGGCAATCGCACGCACTTGGGAAGCGGCGAAAGATGATACCGAAGCCATGAGGTTGAAACCACATGTTGGAGAAATGGCAGCATTACGAAGAGCGGCATCGAGCAACAGTGTTAGACATCATCACCCACACATGTATCATCAGTCATCGCAGCAAAGAACAGGAGATCGTGTGCGTAAGAACGAGCCATACCACGACCAGCAGCAGCGTACGCAGCAGAGTACCAGTGATCGTGTGCGTAAAGACGGATCGTGTTATCGGTGTGGTAGAGCGCACGACCCAAACACCTGTCCAGCGCGAGAGTGGATGTGTTTCGTGTGTAAAAAGAAAGGGCATGTGTCTACGTGTTGTAGGAACACAAAGTTCAATGAGAGGTCAAGAATGTTTAACACTTTAAGCGCCGTGTCATATAAATTCGCATGACGGTTTTGCTTACCGTTCAGCTTTGCATCTGACGCTCAGTGATTCTCTCGAGAACGAATGAGGTAGGAAAGAGAGAACGAGAACGACATGTGCTACGCCGCTTATCGCCATGAAACAAAAGAGTGATAACAATGGCACGAGAAACTGTCGCTCTCATCGCTCTCTTGCCATGCGCTACGTGCTCACTCAAAAACTGTGACGTCAGGTCGGCGGTCAAAGTGTTAATCACGTGTCAAATGAAGCAAGTAATAATGCGGCAGAAATAATAGAATTAGAAGTGAACGGGAAGAATATGATATTTGAAGTAGATTGCGGTGCTTGCGTAACAGTTATACCAGAATATGTCTATAGAGAAAAATTGGAAAATGTGGAATTAAAAAGTACAAATGCATCTTTTTTTTTTCTGCGAATGGAAAAAGAATAATTCCTGTCGGTAAAATAAATGTCAGTGTATGCGTAAAATCGAACAAAATGGAAGAACAGTTGGAAATAATAGTTATACCTACCGAACAGCGTGTAAATCCCCTGTTAGGAAGAAACGGATTAGGTTTAATTTTTCCAGGATGGCGAAGTACATTTTCGGTCAGTCAAGTCGGTGCATCAGATGAAGTAATGGATGGAATTAAAAAGAATTTTCCCAAAATATTGGATGAAAATCGAATTACGACAATAGAAGGGTTTGAGGCTAACTTAGTGTTGAAGGAAAATGCGTCACCCATTTTTCATAAGGCATATGCGGTCCCATTTGCATTAACGGAAAAAGTCGAGCGAAATTTGGAAGAGTTGGTTAAAGAAGGTATACTGATACCAACACGTTCTGCGTCATGGGCAAGTCCAATACTTATAGTGCGTAAAAACGATGGATCAGTGCGTATTTGTCTTGATGGTAAAGCTACCATAAATAAATATCTAACTGTAGAACACTATCCCTTACCAAGAATAGAGGATATTTTGGCTAAAATTTCGAACTGGAAAGTATTCTGCAAAATGGATTTGACAGGAGCTTATCTTCAAGTGAAATTGTCACAGTCGTCACAAAATATTTGCACAATCAACACACATAAAGATCTTTATAAATATACGAAAATGCCATTTGGAGTGCATTCCGCACCACCTATTTTTCAAGCAATAGTCGATCAAATTCTCATGAATACAAACGGTTTTGCGTACATGGATGATATAATCATTGGAGGAAGAGATGAAGAAAACTGTAAAAATAATCTGTATGAGGTATTAAATAACCTTAAAAACATAACGTTAAAATTAACGCAAAAAAGTCAAAGTTTTTTCAAAGTGAGATAGACTATTTAGGATATACTATAACGTCAAATGGTATATGTCCAAACAAATCAAAAGTCGATGCTATAGTAAAAGCTCCACGTCCGGTAAATGTGCTACAGTTGCAATCATATTTAGGAATGCTAAATTACTACAGTCGTTTCCTTCCTAATCTTTCGTCAGAATTGAGTCCTTTGTACAAGTTATTGCGAAAGGAAATAACATTCAAATGGTCAAGAGAATGTCAGATAGCCTTTGAAAAAACAAAACAATTACTTACGGGAAAGAACATATTAGAACCATATGATCCGTCTAAACCAATTATAATAGCAGTCGATGCAAGCCCATATGGCGTAGGGGCAGTATTATCACATATGGTAGACAACGTTGAAAAACCAGTTTGTTTTGCATCATCGACTCTTACACCAGCACAACAAAATTATGCGCAAGTACAAAAAGAAGCATTGGCAGTAATATTCGGGGTACAATAGTTTCATAAGTATCTATTCGGTGTCAGGTTCAAGTTAATCACAGATAATAGTGGTATTAAGGAAATCTTCAATCCGTCGAGAGGAACGTCATCAATACCAGTATCAAGATTGCACCGATGGGCTCTTATTTTAGCAAATTATGAGTATGAAATCGAACATAAACCGGGAAAGCAAATGAATAATGCAGATGCAATGAGTAGATTACCGTTACAAGATTCACCACAAATTGATGAAAAAAAATGAAAAAAATCGTAGATACAGAAATGATAAAACAATATCGAAAAACGGATGAAATTTTGAAAAAAAGTATATCAATGCGTAAAACATGGATGGTCAAGACATGATGAAAAGTTATATGAGGAATATTTTAAAATCAATAGTCATTTGGCAATCGAAGATGATATATTATACTTTGATGATAGGACAGTTATTCCTTCTGCGCTAAAGCAAAACATTTTAGCATTATGTCATTTCAATCATGAAGGAATAGTTAAAATGAAGATGAAGGCAAAGAGGTTAGTCTGGTGGAATCACATGGATAAAGACATTGCAAACTATGTACAATCATGTGAAACATGTCAAGTCACACAGCCGGTTCATAAGGAAGTGGTTAAAACTAAATGGTCAGAAACCAGTCGTCCATTTCAAAGGATACATTTAGATTTGTTCCATTTCGATAATCAAAATCTTCTTATAATTGTTGATAGTTTTTCAAAGTTTATGGATGTAAGAATATTGAAAGGAACAAAAGCGTCAGATATTATAGAACATACAGAGTCATTTTTTGCGTAGTTTGGTACGGCAGAAGAGGTTGTAACGGATAACGGTCCACCGTTTAATTCAGAAAATTTTACATTGTTTCTCGAATCATATGGGATTAAAGTAAAGAAATCACCACCATATCATCCTCATTCGAACGGGTTGGCCGAGAAAGGAGTCAGAACTGTCAAATAAGGCTAAAAAAAATATCTTATTGATCAAAGATTCAAAGTCTTAACGTTACAGCGAAAGGTGAACAAATTCCTATTAAATTATAGAAATTCACCGTGTACCATAACGAACGCAACCCCAGCTGAAAAAATATTATGCTATGTACCTCACACTAGAATAGGGAAGGCGAATCCGATGAAACTAGAAGTAAAAGAAAAAATACCACCGTTTCTGAGACAAACAGTTGAAGAGATTAAGCGATGTCAAAAGAAAGAAGAATTTCACGAAAGAGAAAACGTTTTATATCGAAATCATTTTAAAGAGATTGTTCCATGGATACCAGCCACAATATTGAAAAGAATAAGTGCAGTAACTTTCCTTATTAATCTAAAAGGTAACGTACGTCTAGTCCATGTAAATCAATTGAAAAAATTTATAAAACCCCAGATAATACACGTACCAGATAAAGAAATAGTACCATTGCGGAAAAGAAAACGTAGTGAGTCTAAGTCCCCACCACTCCGAAGGTCAGATAGACTTCGAGGACAGCCTAGGTTAAAGTATCCGCGTTAGAATAAGTCATAGATCAGGGATTTTATAAGAAGTAAGGTAAACTTCGTTTAGCGGGGAGAATGTAGTATATGGAAGTAGTAAATAATGTAGGTTAGTATGTTAGTATTAGTGTGTTAGATTCGAATGTGCATTATACGATGTAAGTGGAAGGTCGGTGGGCAGTCGAGAATAAAGAGTCAAAGAGATCGGTCACAACAATACCAAGACTAGAGAATCCTATCCTCCGGATAGGACACACCCGACTCACCCACACCTTTTTATTAAAAAAATCAAGCCCACCACTATGCAGTTTCTGTCGACATCACCGTCCGAATGCCATGGATATTCTGCGGAACGCATCACCTGCAAATTGGACCACAGCATCGACACCATCCTCTCCCCAGACAGCGATTGCCAGAGTAAACTTTTAAAATTCCTCGTATCGTATCGTTCGTATCACTAACCTTTCTTCTTCTTCTTTGGCTCAACAACCGTTGTCGGTCAAGGCCTGCCTGCACCACTTGTGGGTTTGGCTTTCAGTGACTAATTGATTTCCCCCCATAGCAGGATAGTCAGTCCTACGTATGGCGGCTTGGTCCATTTGGGGATTGAACCCATGACGGGCATGTTGTTAAGTCGCACGAGTTGACGACTGTACTACGAGACCGGCCAATCACTAACCTTTATAAACAACTTTAACCAAAACCACATTTCTGACAGACAATAAATTCAACAGATAGCTTTAAGTAAACCGAGGCTACCCGGTATAAGGTATTTTGCAAACCACAAATGGCTTGCAAAGAAGATTGTTAGACTTTAAGTATAGAATTAATCATCCGATTAAAAGAGGTGAATGAGGCCAATTGGCTCAGAGTCTCTATAAAAATAAAGAAAAAAAAATCATCGCTTCTAACGATCTTAGCTCTCACTTCAGTACCCTTCAGTCCGTATTAGAAAAGATTAAGCAGAATAATTTGGAACTTCGTCTTGACAAGTGCAAATTTGTCCATGAAGAAATAGAATACTTGGGCTACAAAGTTAATTTTTCTGGAATTCAGCCTAGTAAAAGGCACATTAAAGCTATAATTAAAGCATTAATTAGTAAGACCCTATGCCCACTGTAAAGTTCGGTAAGTACGCGACAGGGTAGATCAACGGTGATGTAGTTTGAAACATCACTCACTAGGTACATTTAATTAGAACAAAGCAGAGTTTCGGATGATCACTGGGAGCCATCGGGGCTCCAGGTAACGAGTGGACACAATGCATTAATTTAACACATTTGTGTTGTTTGTGCGAATTACGATAAGACTTAAACGGCTCCACTGAACCGTGTCACTGTGCGTACTGAGCAGTACTCGTTCTTATCTTACATCTTTATTTATACGAGTTACGAGTATAGTTAGATTTGGTTTTAATTTCGCTTTCTGTTTAATGTTAGTTATTAGTTTAACGCTCAAAGTGCGTTCTTACGGGTTTTGTGCTGAGTAATGGTTTTTCGTCCTTGAAAGATAGTGTGTGGCTTGCATGTTTTGTAAGCGTTTTGGGATAAGAGTTTTTCTGCTTATTTACATTTTCTGACTTAAGGGTTGTTATTGTGTGTTGTATGTTGACAATTTCTGTTATTTGAGTGTAATGAGAATCATATAAACTAAGTATAGCATCTGCATGCTACACCACTAATTTAAAGCAACTGAGACGTTGTCTTGTTCTGTTTTCTTACTTCCGACGGTTTGTTCCATCTTTCTCTTGCATCGCTAAACCTATGACAAAACTTCTTCAGAAGTACGAAGTATTTAACTTCGATTCAAATTGTGTGCATGCTTTTGAAACCTTACGTGACAAACTTGTGCATTCTCCTGTCCTTTCCATATTCGACCCAAAACGGGAAACTGAATTACACTGTGACGCAAGTTCCTTTGGTTTTGGCGCTATTCTCCTTCAGAAACAGGATGGTAATAAGTTGCACCCTGTTGCTTACTTTTCCAAAACCACTTCAAGAGACGAGTCCAAGTTACACAGTTATGAGCTTGAAACTCTTTCCATCATTTACGCTCTTAAGCGCTTCCACACTTATGTTCATGGACTCTCCATTAAGATAGTTACTGACTGCAACTCTCTGGTCGAGACCCTTAAGAACCGTAATGCTTCTGCTAAGATTGCCAGGTGGTCCTTGTTTCTGGAAAATTACGATTATACCATCTGTCATCGCTCAGGTACTTATATGCCCCATGTCGACGCATTGAGTCGCACCGAAGCTGTGGGTGCCATCGGTGAGATTGACCTTGACTTCCAGCTCCAAGTAGCTCAGACGCGTGACCTATCTATCGAAGCTCTGCAACTTCGATTAGAATCGAATTAGACACACTCACGAGCGAATTGGCAACCTGAGCATAAACAAAACCTTCAGCAAAATCAGTCAGCATTACTGGTTCCCCCACATGAAGCCCACTATTGACAAATTCATTAAGAACTGCCTCAAGTGCATTGTTTATTCTGCACCTCATCATACTAATGCCCGGAATATGTACAGCATCCCTGAAGAACCCTTATCCTTCGATACCATCCATATCGACCATTTAGGTCCGCTCCCTAGTTCTCCCTTACGCAAGAAGTATATACTTGTTGTTATCGATGCTTTCACTAAATTAACCAAACTGTACCCAACCTCTTCAACTAATGCGAAGGAAGTGTGTTCCGCCATTTCCCAATTTATGTCTTACTATAGCCGCCCTAGGCGGATTGTTAGCGATCGAGCTACTTGTTTCGCCTCCACCTTGTTCGAGGACTTTTTGGAATCGCATAACATTAGCCATGTCCTCAACGCCACCGGATCCCCACAAGCCAATGGACAGGTAGAACGAGTGAATCGCGTGTTGAGTCCTATCCTTAGCAAACTATCTGATGCTCCAGACCAGACCGATTGGGTATCCAAGTTGCGGTCAGCCGAATACGCTTCAAACAATACAGTCCACACATCTACGAACTTCTGCCCCTCTGTCCTACTCTTTGGTGTTGAGTAACGCGGTAAAGTTCCAGACGAGTTAGCCGAATTCCTGGATGAGAAATTTGATCGAGCCTCTAGGGACTTAGAAGCCATTCGGGCTAAAGCGTTAGAAAACATAGAAGAATCTCAACGGAAGAATGAGGATTATTTTAGCAAAAAGCATAAACCACCACAGTGTTACAAAGAAGGTGAATTAGTAGCCATACGTTATACCGATACGACCGATAGTGGTAATAAGAAGCTCAATCCCAAATTCAGGGGACCGTATGTCATTTATAAAGTGTTATCTCACGACAGGTGCGTGGTACGTGACGTAGAAGGGTGTCAACTCACACAACTACCCAGAAGCGAATAAGTTGCGACGTTGGACCGAGTCCATTGATTAGAAAATTGAGGGAAATTTATTGGTCAGGAGAGCCGAGCTGTAACGTCCGGACTAATATCGCCCACTGTGCACTCATCCCGAACCCCGAGCACAGCAGTATAAACGCCTTATACTCTGACCGATGGAGCACCCGTTGTGCCACCAGATTCTGGACGGACAGGTGCAACACCATACGCGCACCGTAATAAACAAATCCAGAATCCTCTCTTGTATGGATTCAATTTAAAATGTTGTTTCCACTTGCGTCCGCTAGCTGAATTAGAAATAAAATGTGCAACATATCCCACGCACGTATGCTTGCATCGTGTGTCTTTTTAATACCCCCAACAGCAGAGCTGGTCGCAAAGATGGTAGTGCCAATCCAATGGTTGTAATGTAGGTGGTAGCGAGATCGAAAATGCATGGACTTTGTAGCCACAGTGGATGAAAATGTACGCATCAGAATCAAACAGTTAAGGGGTTTCCACACGTTCACACACACACACACACACACACACACACACACACACACACACACACACACACACATACACATCCACGTACGCGCGTCGCGAGCACGCACCCACGAAAGCGCGCACGCGAGCACGCACCCACGAAAGCACTCACGCAATTACGCATTCACAAACCCCCTCCCCCCCCCCCCCCCCCTTCCGCATGATCCATTACGGCTACCTTATCGGAAGAAAGGTTGGTTCAGCTATCTTGCAGCGCATCCTCATCCAAAGTGCCAGGCGGGGTCGGGTAGCGAAACATGATAGAGTGAACGGTCACTTTCCCCGGGCTGTGTGTGTGTCGAGACCCGAAAATTCGAGGCAGATTTCGGCACATTAAAAAAAATCTTTTATTGCCTATATAAACTGTTTTACTTGATCGTCCGCTTCTTCTCCCTCCCTCACCCTGCCTTGCCTTACTTGCGCTTCTGCCCGTGCCTTCCGCTGATTGGGTGTTGTGGTGTATGCGTTGATTCATGTGGTGTATTCTCCAGCCACGGGGCCCCAACGACCATTTTCCGCGGGCCCTTGTCGCTAATACTCTGTCCACTTGTAAACATACGGTATACTACATACTAGAGATCTTCGGCGACCGCCTAGTCCGCCTACCGGTAGATCCACCGCTGGTTCATGACGGTGTTTTTTTTATTGTAGAGTGCATCCTTCCCCTCGCCCGCGGCGTATGCATAGGGCAGGAGACAGTGTGGCAATATGCAAGTTACCCGGTGGATAGGAGCGATCCCGCGGCACCTCATTCCTCGCATCTGTTTGCCCGTCGTGGGTTCTAACCGCGTATGAACCGTCCGCCGTAGCAAGAGCTGACAATCCGGCTATGTGGTACTCAAGTCCTGAAAAGGCCGGCATGATCGCGTAAGCCATAATGACAATAATAATAATAATAATAAGAAGAAGAAGAGCATAGCATAACAGTCCACACCCGGGGAAGAAATTGTCATGACTTTGTTGCTGCCGGGTGTCCCGGCTGTGGCGCGACATATCAACGGCATGCAATCAACCAAAACATGAACCTACCGATCCGAACCCATTCCAAGGCATTGCCGGTCGCACGGCGTCATGATACCGACTCCAAGCCAACAAGCCGCGAGATTCTGGACGGACAGGTCCAGCACCATACGCGCACCGTAATAAACAAAACCAGAATCCTCTTTTGTATGAATTCAATTCAAGTTTTATTTCCACTGAATTGGAAAGAAATGTTCTACATATCACACGCTTCGATGCTTCGAGCGTTTGCTTCGATCGTGTGTCTTTTTAACACCCCCAACAGCAGAGCCGGTCGCAAAGATGGTGGTGCCAATCCAATGGTTGTGTTGTCGCTCAGGTAGCGAGATCGAAAATGCATGGACTTTGTAGCCGCAGCGGATGAAAATGTACGCATCAGAATCAAATAGTTTGGTGGTTTTTCACACACACACACACACACACACACACACACACACACACACACACACACACACACACACACACACACACACACACACACACACACACCACCTTCAGCCACCCTTCAGCTTTGAGGCCCTTGGGGCTTGTGGATAACCTGGCCAAAGTGCAAGAGATGGTGATTTTGGACCGCCTTACAAAATACACTGAGGGACCACACGGTCTGTCTGACCGTCAATTTGGCTTCCGGAAAAAACGATCTACAGTGGACGCGATACTGGCGGTGCTGGAAAAAGGTAATGCGGCGTTTCAACGGAAGCGATGTGGAGCCCGATACTGTGCGCTCATCACCATCGACGTGAAGAATGCCTTCAACAGTGCTAGTTGGGAGGCAATCGCGGCAGCGGTAGAGCGCATGAAGATTCCCCCGCACTTGTGCAGGCTGTTGAGGAATTATCTTGACGGTCGCGTGTTGCAGTATGATACGGCGGAAGGAGTGAAAACAAAAACCATCACCGCAGGCGTACCCCAGGGATCAGTGCTTGGTCCCACCCTGTGGAACGTCATGTATGATGGAGTACTGACCCTCGCCCTCCCTCCTGGTGTCGAAATCACTGGTTTTGCAGACGACATCGCTATTACTGTCTCAGCCGTGTCTATTGAGGAGGTAGAGATGCTTGCCACCGACGCAGTCGGTCGGATTGACCGGTGGATGCGGGATGCAAAGCTAGAGATTGCGCATGCGAAGACTGAGTTCATCGTCATCAGCAGTCACAAGGTGCCCCAAAAAGCATCGATAATGGCAGGAACTGTACAAGTCGAGTCTACCAGATCGCTGAAGTATCTTGGGGTAGTCATTGATGACCGACTGAAATTTAAGAGCCACCTCGAGGAAGCCTGCAAGAAGGCCATGAAAGCAATAAATGCACTAGCGGCATTCACTCCAAACATTGGCGGACCGAGTAGCAGCATTAGGCGCCTTCATGCTAACTGCGCCATCTCGGTGTTGAGGTACGGAGCGCCGGTTTGGGCGCATATACTACAGGAGAAGCAGCACCAGAACACCGTGAATAAGGTGCACAGGAAGTTGGCCATGCGTGTTGCTAGCGCGTACCGTACCATTTCGTACGAAGCGGTATGCGTTATTGCGAGCATGATGCCTCTTCGCATCACCCTCGAGGAGGACTCGAAGAACTTCCGGAAATCGCGTGCGGGGGAATCTTTCACCGAGACTGCCAAGAAAGCCTCAAGGCAAGCATCGATGCGGCAATGGCAGAACGAGTGGAGTAACTCGTTGAACGGAAGATGGACCTACTTGCTGATCCCCGACGTTGCAGCATGGCTAGACAGGAAACATGGTGATGTGGACTACTTTGTCACCCAGGTTCTTTCCGGCCACGGCTGTTTTAGAAGCTATCTGCACAGGTTCAATCGCGCCTCTTCATCTCGGTGCCCTGTGTGCAAGGATGAGGATGAGACGGTGGACCACGTCATGTTCCACTGCCCCCGATTCGCCGAGGAACGCCTGCAGTTGAACGAGAGTTGCAGAGTAGAGGTGGGCCGTTCTAACCTGGTACAAGCCATGCTGCAGCACACCGACTCATGGGAGGCAGCGGCAACAACAATGCGTCTGATTCTGACCAAGCTGCACCAAAACTGGAAGCAAGACCAGCAGCTCGGCGATATTTAAATTCGTCGTGAGTGTATGTGTTAGTGAACACGTGAGTGCGCGGCGGAAAAAGTGTCGTTTAGTGCCTGGTGTTTCGCGTCGTCGTCATGACCGTTTTGTGTTCGCGTGATAACTGTCGAATCTGTCTCGCGAACTTTGGCTCATCGTGCAGTAGCGAGGATGAAATGCTAATGCATAAGCCCTTCCCCAAGAAGCATACCGAAAGGTGAACCCATGGGGAAGGGTATATGGCCCAAGGAGGCCTGCGCAGGAATCGCTGAAGTCCCGCGCGGGAGACCAGTCAAAATCTGCGCTGAGCTTCTGCCCGTGCCTTCGCCTTCTGCCGCCAGCTGATTGGGTGTTGTGGTGTATGCGTTGATGCGTATATGTGCATTGCAGTTGTGTATTGTTATTGGTGGGTGTTAGCATTTATTTATTTGTGTGTGACCTTGAGACGCTGTGGGAGAAGCTGGATTGGGATTCAAAGTGTTATCGGTGTATTGATGGTTTATTTTATTTCGTGCCGCTGCTGATGACACCATTCGATGCCCCTGCCAATTGAGAGTGAAGAAGCCTATTTAAAACAAGCGTAGGAGAACGTCTAACACTAATCTAATATTTTTTTAATTTGAACAAGTTAGATGCTTCAACAACCTTCTAAGCATCTAAGCCTGCGTCATGTAGCACAGTGTATAATGGAAATAAAATAACTTTTTTTAAATGTGCAGAAATCTGTCTCGAGTTTTTGGGTCTCGTCACACACACACACACAACTCGGGGAAAGTGGCCGTTCACTCTATCATGTCTCGATCCCCCACCCCGCCCGGCGCTTTGGTTGATGATGCGATACAAGAAAGCTGAACCAGCCGTTCTACCGATACGGTAGCCGTAATCGATCATGCGGTGAGGGTGGGGGGTGGTCTGGTGGGGGGGGGGGAGTGCGTGCTTGCGTTCGCGCTTTCGTGGGTGCGTGCCCGCGTGCACGCGTACGTGCATGTGTGCGTCCGTGCGTGCTCGCGCGCGCGCGCGTGTGTGTGTGTGTGTGTGTGTGTGTGTGTGTGTGTGTGTGTGTGAGTGTGTGTGGAAGCCCCAAAACTGTTTGATTCTGATGCGTACATTTTCATCCACCGCGGCTACAAAGTTCATGCATTTTCGATCTCGCTACCTGAGAGACAACACAACTATCGGATTGGCACCACCATCTTTGCAATCGGCTCTGCTGTTGGGAGTGTTAAAAAGAAACACGATCGAAGCAAACGTGCATGTAATATGTAGCACATTTCTTTCCAATTCAGCTAGCGGACGCAAGTGGAATCAATACTTGAATTGAACTCATACAAAAGAGGATTCTGGATTGGTTTATTACGGTGCGCGTATGGTGCTGCACCTATCCGTCCAGAATCTCGCGGCTTGTTGACTTAGAGTCGGTATCATGACGCCGTGCCAGATTTTGGCTGGTCTCCCGCGCGGGACTTCAGCGATTCCTGCGCAGGCCTGCACATGGTTAGCGCCATCTGTTGGCGAAATGGACGAACTATTTATGGCGGCGGATAAAAAAAAACGGTAAAATTTTTTTAAAATATTGGCGCCCATTTTTTCAACCGCTGCTTCTACATCCCTCACCCTGCCTTGCCTTACTTGCGCTTCTGCCCGTGCCTTCCGCCACCAGCTGATTGGCTGTTGCGGTGTATGCGTTGATACTCATACGTGCATTGCGGTTGTGTATTGTTATTGGTGGGTGTTAGCATTTATTAATTTGTGTGTGACCTTGAGACGCCGTGGGAGAAGCTGGATGGGTTGGTTTGGGATTTAAAGTGTTATCGGTGTATTGATGGTTTATTTTATTGCGTGCCGCTGCTGATGAGACCATTCGATGCCCCTGCCAATTGAGGGTGAAGAAGCCTATTTAAAACAAGCGTAGGAGAACGTCTAACACTAATCTAATATTTTTTTAAATTTGAACCTGTTTGTCGCTTGAAGGACATTCTAAGCATTATGTAACACAGTTTATATAGGCGGTAAAAGATTTTTTAAGGCCCCCCCTATGACAATCGAAGCAGCCCTGACAAGAAAAACGAGATAGTGTGCGGTTGATCGGTCATGCAATCTGTCAAATTTTCAAAAAATACAGTTTGTTTACATTTTGAACCGAACGATAGCTCTCACGATGTACAACGGCGAATGATTAAAAAAAGGCTACTTCGGTGATGAAAATGTTGTGTGTAATGTGTACAATAAACAGCCTAAAAATTATAAATGGTGGTAGAATCGACTTCGCACGCCTGAAAGCCGTTTAGGGTAAGTAAAGCATAGCTAATGTTTGTAATATTAAATCAATTAAAGCGGTATTTTCTATGCAGCTGTTGTGCAACCGTGTTGAGCCGGCGATAGTTAGAAAGAGGGAAGAAAGAATGCCCGCAATCAAACTAAACGATGTTTGATCATGGAAAACAAGGTAAGTTGATAATGAACGTAATCCGCACGGTATCAAAAACTCCTCGCGTTTATTTTTTTAACCACTGGTTTTTTTCTATAGTTAAAAAGCATACAAAGCTCGCTCGCCGTTGGACGCTTGGACAATTACTTTTACAATCATTCGGTGATCAGTTTGCGAAACGTCTTGCCGCACGCCTGGTACAGGCCCTTCTTGTCCGCGTCGGTATCGATCGTGGACTGATCGTTCGGCAGCGTCAGCATCATCACCTTCATCTGCGGGTAGTTGTGGTACGGCACAGTTCCGGTCGCCATCTCGATCGCGGTAATGCCGAACGACTAGAAGCCGTATCCGTGGTCCCGCTCCATCTCCTCCGGCGCCATCCAGCACGACGTGCCGATAAACGTGTGGTACACCTTCTGCCGCGACATGTCTCCATCGGTGGCGAGCCACGCGCTCATCCGCTATATTTAAGGAGCCGTCGTCGCCGGGCAGTATGATGGCCACCTTGATGTCCACGTAATGAGCAATGCGAAATGTGCACTCAATTGGCAAGCGCACAGCAAGATCCAGCAAACGTTACCGACAGTCTTTGTCGCCGTGAAAATGCTTCTAATGCACGGGTGAGTTGCATTATAACTACAAGCATACGTTTTTTTTCCTTTCTTTAGTTTCAGCTAATGCCAGACGAACGATCGAATGACTGTTGCTTCGGAAGGGAGGTCGTATTACAGATAGCGGTGTAGTGTTGTGATATAGTGATTGTGTGTACATTTAAGGTGTAAAGGGTGATTAATGCTAGTAACGTTGTGTAATGTTATGCAGAACAAAATGCAGCATAAATGGCGATGAGCCAGCATTGTTCTAAGGTGCCGGATGTTATACGTTAGAGCCGTTCTTTGTGGTGTGATGTGTTAACCACCTTGCTGCCAGTTATTAGGATTAGGATTAAACCAGTATTAGGATTAGGATATAATTAGGATTTAAACCAGTGCCGTTGAATAAAATGGTGTACAACAGGTTAGAAAACATTCGGTGTATTTTGTTTTGTTTTTTTAAAGCTCTTTCGATTACCTATTACGGAAGCAAATATGTTTCACTAATGTGCAAAAGGTAAGGAATTAGTGATCGCGTTGGTAGGTAATTGCTCGTTTACGGTGTTTCTCCATTTGTATTTATTGTTTCTCGCCCGCTGTGTTTGCTTCCCCATTTCTCATAATGGTGCGTACGTTTCATTAACAATGTGCATTAGATGGTGATGTTACATGATAAGTAAATGTTGAGCGTGTTGGCGGGTTTAAAAAAAATATTTTACTTGTCCTGCTCCGTTGGTTGTCTGGTTGTCTGGCTGGCTGGCTGGCTGGCTGGTTGGATGGCAGAATGGCTCACTGGCTGGTTAGTGCAGACTATGATCGGATGCGCATTTCCCTACGCCGCAGTGCCGGGTGCATCATACGTCGGTGTTGGGTTGCTGTTACTGGGCCGAGCGGATGCGCGTGCACACGTGGGAATAAACGACACGCAACCGTGGTGATATCACAGAAAGTATATATTTTGTTCTATTTCATCATAAAAAATTCTTGCCATTAATTTTCTTTTTAGGTATTTTATATTGCATCGGTACGATTATCGTGTTCAAAGGCTTTTTCGAGAAATGACAATACATAAATCGGTTAGTTCGTTTGTATCGGTTTCTCAAACCCCTGCAAGCAATGGTCAATCATTTCAGTCTTAAACTTTTGACGAACGTAAGTATAAAAAAACACCTTAATGGATTGATATGTTCAATTCCTACTCATGGCCTACTCATTTTCATTTGGTTGTAAAAATACTGCCTATACATTGTTTCATTTTGGTTTTCTCCCTCTCCATCTATCTCTTGATAGGAATGCCTGGTCGCTAGCTGCAGCTTCCCATCAATGTAGGCACACGATCTTCGAGATTTTACTTCACCTGATCTAGCCATCGCACTCGCTGTGCTTCCTCGCTTCTAGTACCGAACTGAGAGCCGCTCGAACACCTAGCTGCTGGGGCACGAGGCTGCCTTCTTCACAACATGCTCCAGCCATCGCAAACAGCCATGTCCGGTGCGCCATATGGCTTCAGTAAGCTCGTGGATAATCATTCGCATCCACACCCCATGCTCGAATTCACCGCCAAAGATGATCCGGAGGATGCGTCGGCCATTGTGTTTCGCCGCTGTCCTTTGCATGCTGTAAAAAAACATACCTATTCATCGTCGGCCAATGGTGCAGCACGAGCGCAACGTGATACATCGTGACATCATCCGGAAAACTTGCAGCTGGGGCACGGTGGTGATCTGAAGATAGCTGATTTCGGTTGGTCCGTGTACGAGCCGACCTTGTTCCGGTACGACGCTGTGCGTTTCGCTCGACTATTTATCGCCCTAGATGGTACATGGTCAGCCGCACACAAAAACTGTCGATCTCTGGAATTTGGGCGTGCTGGCTTAAGGCCCCGTTTTTGGCGACCACGTATGAAGAATCGTACCGTAAAATTATGAAGCTGCAGTTTAAGATGCCGCCAGATGTAACGAAGCCGGCGGCCCATCTGATCTCGCGACTGTTCGTTAAGGATCTGGCCAGCCGTATGCCGCTGAAACATGTTGCGTCCATCCCTGGATTCTGCTGCACGTGCACAAAAAGTAAATAGGAATTGCTGCTACCATGTACCATTTATAGTTATGTTCTCACTAAGTATGTTTATAAGATACCTGTGCCTTTTAGTTTTTTAAACCCTATCTCTTATAAGAAGTAGTGGTATTTGAATTGAATATGAACAAGGCAAGTGTAATGATAAGTAATAATAATTGTTATTTGTGTGTTCACTCAAATGTTATTATACTTTCTTCATGTTCAACATCTGTTATTATTTCAATTATTAACAATAAAATATGGCAAAATATTTTTTAAGCTATAGATCGTCTTTGTATTGAATGAGTGCAATTGATGGGTTTTGCATTATGATGATCAATACCGTGACCAGCCTCTCGGGGTGCCTTTGGTGCCTCAGTTCTGTATAAAGGAGAGCGTAGAAGGGTATGGCTATATTCTTTTCGGCGCTGCCATGCACCTTTCGGTGCAACGATAAGATAGAGTTAATGTTTTTTTTTGCACCACTGAAGCACACACCAACCAGCACACACCAACCAGTGATTGGCTATCCGGTTAGGTGATACGAATAAGTCTTGTAAGCATTTATACATAACGTCAGCATGACCACGTTTGTCGGCTGTAGCAGAAATAAAGCATAACAATTATTTATTTGTTACGATATAAATAGGAAGAAAGTGCAACGCTGTGCGGTCCCGTGATACAGTCATCTATTTGTACGACCTAATAACATGCCTGTCATGGGTTCAAAACTCATACCATCCGTCCCCCCGTAGCAAGGATCATCTATCCGGCTGCGTGGTACCAAATCAGTTTCGAAAGCCTGTACAGGTCGACATGTTCGCGTCGTTAAGCCAAAAAGAAAGAAAGTGCTGCGTTGTCGTGATGGATACGGTAAAAGTGCTTCCGTCTTAACAGAAGCTGTTCTATCATCTACCAAAATTGTTGTGTGAGAAATGGAACTAGCTTGCAAAAAGGTTTGGTCAGTTTGATTCATGAAAAAAAAAATCAAAAATAGTTAGATGTTTTTACTTCTCTTTTTCCGTTTTGGACATAACTGTTCTCACTAATAGTATGCCTGTACCACTAATTGATTTATCAATGTAATTAAGCTATTGATTGCCCACATCAGGATAGTCAGTCCTATGTATGAGGGGGGCGGTCCATACGGGACTTGAGCCCATGACGAGCATGTTGTTTGGAAAACTAGGTGTGCCACTCGGCGATAGCAGTCGACGGCTTCCGTATGATGTGTGCGTGGAAGGATGTGCGTGAGTTACAGGTCGCTGACCAGACGATTGAGAGAGAGATAGTGCAAAATAGAGGGAGATCTAACCTACAGCGCACATGCAGTGAGTATTCAAATAGGACTAACGGGCCCGTGCTATTCATTTATAATTAGGGAATAAAGGTTTTTATATGTTTGTGTCAATGCAAAGTAATAGTTTTCATCATTGTAGTAACGTCCATGCATCCGACATCAAAGAAGCCAAAGCAATCAGAAACCGATTGAAGATTTTAAAGCTCGCAGGCCACAGCGGGCATTAAGCACTGTTGTGGAAGGTCAGTGTTTTACGAACAAGAGCCCAACTGAATAGGAAAGGACTGTTCGAAGGGGAGTGGTTAGTACCAACATGCGATCGTCCTGATGATAGTTTTAAGAGTGTGTTCCTTTAGTCAAATAATTATTGTTTAAAATACGGTCGAGTAAAATACGTATGTTTGTCAATGATAATAAAAGGTCAAGGCTAAGTATGTAGAGAGAAAAAATAAATAAATAAAAATAAAACATAGTCCCCCGATCCTGTTAGTATACGATCGTCAACAATTGACGTCGCATTCCAGCTAGCACCACGAGGAGGTAGGATTTGGAGTTCCAAGATAGCGGTTGCATAATAATACATCCGCTTCCTGGCATTAGCTAGCCAGCTGGAAAGAGCTCGATGAATTTAAAGTGTTTAAAAATACGAAGAACAATATGTGAATACTTACTCAAATTCCTGAACTGATTGGATGGCACGCAAGATGGTAATGAAATTGTTGGGCTGGGCTCGCTTAAGCTGGTACTCGCGTATATATTCTATTAATGCTCCCCGGTTTGTGCCTTTAGATCTTAAAAAGGGCTTGACCCAGCGCCATAAATTCTCGATGGCACACACAAGTCTGTGTGTGTACTAATGGATCGCTTGGGTCGACAAAATTTTCGGAATGGTTTATCATCTCGTGCTCATACCCTTTTCCGTCTAATCCGATGTAGGCACGCCAACCATCCGTCACAATTGTCGTTCCGGGGGCCACATTGTTCATTATAATGCCCTGCAAGTTGCCAGCGTCGCGTTTCTGAACCAGCTCCAGAAAAATATCTTTTGTCTCCCGGCAAATACCACCGACCAGCCAAACCTGGTTGTTGTCCGCGATCCGTCCTCTGTCGTACTTCCGTTTGGTAATGACGGACTCGTCGATCTCCACAGTGAGCCCTTCGCCTCCGATCTGTTGTCGGTGGGTTTCCACATATTCAACGCTTATTTCACGGAGTATTTTGAACCATTTTAGAATGGCTGTCTTACCTACAATGAGATAAAAATACAGTCAACTCTCTCTTATTTGATAGGCGATGGGACTGTCGAATAAGAGGGGTTTTCAAATTACAGAGGTTGAAAGTGAATGAAACGTCCATACAAACTAGAAAGAAACAGAACAATTAGTATGCAGCCTTAACTGTTGCTATAGGAAACTGTGAACAGAATCGCCAATTTGAGCATACAACTTTTAATAACCATGGCAACACCATACACAAATAAGAGGGATACAGATTACAGAGGTTTTCCAAATTAGAGGGACAAAAATGTACTGGAAATCAAGGGACTGTGAAAAATGTTCAAATAAGAGAGGTTTCTCAAATTAAAGAGGTGTCAAATAAGAGAGGGTTCACTGTAAAACAAAACAAAAAAATAATCAAAACCGACTGATTGAAAAAAATACTAAAAATAAATTACCGGCTGCACATTCAGCTTCCGCAACCATCCGCGTCGTATTTCGAGACCACTCGAAGGTTATCTCCATCAACTGGGATAGAGACAGCCTCGAATTTTTGAAAATACTATCCGTGCGGACAGTACATTCCCAGCCGGTGCAGCTCAAAGTATGCTTGCAAATCCATTTGCAAGCATTGGAGCGCTTGGTTACCTTCAGCTTCATTTGTCTCTTGCACTTGCTGCATTGTTGCGTTGGCGGCAAGAGTTCCGCTTCCTGCAAAAGACGAACCAACCCTTCCTCATCCGCGGTTAGCTTCTTCAGGTCACTGGAATTTTTGACTGCTGCAAATATATCCATGGTAAATGGTTTGTCCTGAAAATAAAACTTTCAAAAAGAGAGAATCTTTAATCTGTACACCACTTTGTTGATCAAAACATTCAACTACATACGGAGCAATATTTTCCCGCGCGATCTACACTTCCACACATAACCGATTTTACTCATTCGTTAGTACAATACATTTAAACACACTCAACCGATATCGACGATTGATTGTGTGGTTTGTGAAGTAGTGATGTCCTGCTCGACCCGCACCAACCGGATTGGAGACATCCGGAAGCAACTCGGAGTCGTTCGAAACGACCCGTAAGATTCAAGGAGGTTCAGTAGGTGCAACGATTCCGGAAATCCGGTAGGTGCAAGAAAGCAGTCTCGATTCCGACACGTTGGTGCATTTCAGGTCGGGTCAAGGTAGGTTCAATACTCGACCAGAAATCGCTGCACCAACGGGTCGAAGTCGCTTGTCACCTACTCATCATTCGGGTCGACCCGAACTCGTTACACCCGCGGGTCGGAATCGATTACAGCGCATAATAATGCAGCGCTGCGCATAAGGTGCAGCGATTGGCCCCCGGAACGACAATTGTGACGGATGGTTGGCGTGCCTACATCGGATTAGACGGAAAAGGGTATGAGCACGAGATGATAAACCATTCCGAAAATTTTGTCGACCCAAGCGATCCATTAGTACACACACAGACCATCGAGAATTTATGGCGCTGGGTCAAGCCCTTTTTAAGATCTAAAGGCACAAACCGGGGAGCATTAATAGAATATATACGCGAGTACCAGCTTAAGCGAGCCCAGCCCAACAATTTCATTACCATCTTGCGTGCCATCCAATCAGTTCAGGAATTTGAGTAAGTATTCACATATTGTTCTTCGTATTTTTAAACACTTTAAATTCATCGAGCTCTTTCCAGCTGGCTAGCTAATGCCAGGAAGCGGATGTATTATTATGCAACCGCTATCTTGGAACTCCAAATCCTACCTCCTCGTGGTGCTAGCTGGAATGCGACGTCAATTGTTGACGATCGTATACTAACAGGATCGGGGGACTATGTTTTATTTTATTTATTTATTTTTTCTCTCTACATACTTAGCCTTGACCTTTTATTATCATTGACAAACATACGTATTTTACTCGACCGTATTTTAAACAATAATTATTTGACTAAAGGAACACACTCTTAAAACTATCATCAGGACGATCGCATGTTGGTACTAACCACTCCCCTTCGAACAGTCCTTTCCTATTCAGTTGGGCTCTTGTTCGTAAAACACTGACCTTCCACAACAGTGCTTAATGCCCGCTGTGGCCTGCGAGCTTTAAAATCTTCAATCGGTTTCTGATTGCTTTGGCTTCTTTGATGTCGGATGCATGGACGTTACTACAATGATGAAAACTATTACTTTGCATTGACACAAACATATAAAAACCTTTATTCCCTAATTATAAATGAATAGCACGGGCCCGTTAGTCCTATTTGAATACTCACTGCATGTGCGCTGTAGGTTAGATCTCCCTCTATTTTGCACTATCTCTCTCTCAATCGTCTGGTCAGCGACCTGTAACTCACGCACATCCTTCCACGCACACATCATACGGAAGCCGTCGACTGCTATCGCTGAGTGGCACACCTAGTTTTCCAAACAACATGCTCGTCATGGGCTCAAGTCCCGTATGGACCGCCCCCCTCATACATAGGACTGACTATCCTGATGTGGGCAATCAATAGCTTAATTACATTGATAAATCAATTAGTGGTACAGGCATACTATTAGTGAGAACAGTTATGTCCAAAACGGAAAAAGAGAAGTAAAAACATCTAACTATTTTTGATTTTTTTTTTCATGAATCAAACTGACCAAACCTTTTTGCAAGCTAGTTCCATTTCTCACACAACAATTTTGGTAGATGATAGAACAGCTTCTGTTAAGACGGAAGCACTTTTACCGTATCCATCACGACAACGCAGCACTTTCTTTCTTTTTGGCTTAACGACGCGAACATGTCGACCTGTACAGGCTTTCGAAACTGATTTGGTACCACGCAGCCGGATAGATGATCCTTGCTACGGGGGGACGGATGGTATGAGTTTTGAACCCATGACAGGCATGTTATTAGGTCGTACAAATAGATGACTGTATCACGGGACCGCACAGCGTTGCACTTTCTTCCTATTTATATCGTAACAAATAAATAATTGTTATGCTTTATTTCCGCTACAGCCGACAAACGTGGTCATGCTGACGTTATGTATAAATGCTTACAAGACTTATTCGTATCACCTAACCGGATAGCCAATCACTGGTTGGTGTGTGCTGGTTGGTGTGTGCTTCAGTGGTGCAAAAAAAACATTAACTCTATCTTATCGTTGCACCGAAAGGTGCATGGCAGCGCCGAAAAGAATATAGCCATACCCTTCTACGCTCTCCTTTATACAGAACTGAGGCACCAAAGGCATCCCGAGAGGCTGGTCACGGTATTGATCATCATAATGCAAAACCCATCAATTGCACTCATTCAATACAAAGACGATCTATAGCTTAAAAAATATTTTGCCATATTTTATTGTTAATAATTGAAATAATAACAGATGTTGAACATGAAGAAAGTATAATAACATTTGAGTGAACACACAAATAACAATTATCATTACTTATCATTACACTTGCCTTGTTCATATTCAATTCAAATACCACTACTTCTTATAAGAGATAGGGTTTAAAAAACTAAAAGGTACAGGTATCTTATAAACATACTTAGTGAGAACATAACTATAAATGGTACATGGTAGCAGCAATTCCTATTTACTTTTTGTGCACGTGCAGCAGGGATGGACGCAACATGTTTCAGCGGCATACGGCTGGCCAGATCCTTAACGAACAGTCGCGAGATCAGATGGGCCGCCGGCTTCGTTACATCTGGCGGCATCTTAAACTGCAGCTTCATAATTTTACGGTACGATTCTTCATACGTGGTCGCCAAAAACGGGGCCTTAAGCCAGCACGCCCAAATTCCAGAGATCGACAGTTTTTGTGTGCGGCTGACCATGTACCATCTAGGGCGATAAATAGTCGAGCGAAACGCACAGCGTCGTACCGGAACAAGGTCGGCTCGTACACGGACCAACCGAAATCAGCTATCTTCAGATCACCACCGTGCCCCAGCTGCAAGTTTTCCGGATGATGTCACGATGTATCACGTTGCGCTCGTGCTGCACCATTGGCCGACGATGAATAGGTATGTTTTTTTACAGCATGCAAAGGACAGCGGCGAAACACGATGGCCGACGCATCCTCCGGATCATCTTTGGCGGTGAATTCGAGCATGGGGTGTGGATGCGAATGATTATCCACGAGCTTACTGAAGCCATATGGCGCACCGGACATGGCTGTTTGCGATGGCTGGAGCATGTTGTGAAGAAGGCAGCCTCGTGCCCCAGCAGCTAGGTGTTCGAGCGGCTCTCAGTTCGGTACTAGAAGCGAGGAAGCACAGCGAGTGCGATGGCTAGATCAGGTGAAGTAAAATCTCGAAGATCGTGTGCCTACATCGATGGGAAGCTGCAGCTAGCGACCAGGCATTCCTATCAAGAGATAGATGGAGAGGGAGAAAACCAAAATGAAACAATGTATAGGCAGTATTTTTACAACCAAATGAAAATGAGTAGGCCATGAGTAGGAATTGAACATATCAATCCATTAAGGTGTTTTTTTATACTTACGTTCGTCAAAAGTTTAAGACTGAAATGATTGACCATTGCTTGCAGGGGTTTGAGAAACCGATATAAACGAGCTAACCGATTTATGTATTGGCATTTCTCGAAAAAGCCTTTGAACACGATAATCGTACCGATGCAATATAAAATACCTAAAAAGAGAAATTAATGGCAAGAATTTTTTATGATGAAATAGAACAAAATATATACTTTCTGTGATATCACCACGGTTGCGTGTCGTTTATTCCCACGTGTGCACGCGCATCCGCTCGGCCCAGTAACAGCAACCCAACACCGACGTATGATGCACCCGGCACTGCGGCGTAGGGAAATGCGCATCCGATCATAGTCTGCACTAACCAGCCAGTGAGCCATTCTGCCATCCAACCAGCCAGCCAGCCAGCCAGCCAGACAACCAGACAACCAACGGAGCAGGACAAGTAAAATATTTTTTTAAACCCGCCAACACGCTCAACATTTACTTATCATGTAACATCACCATCTAATGCACATTGTTAATGAAACGTACGCACCATTATGAGAAATGGGGAAGCAAACACAGCGGGCGAGAAACAATAAATACAAATGGAGAAACACCGTAAACGAGCAATTACCTACCAACGCGATCACTAATTCCTTACCTTTTGCACATTAGTGAAACATATTTGCTTCCGTAATAGGTAATCGAAAGAGCTTTAAAAAAACAAAACAAAATACACCGAATGTTTTCTAACCTGTTGTACACCATTTTATTCAACGGCACTGGTTTAAATCCTAATTATATCCTAATCCTAATACTGGTTTAATCCTAATCCTAATAACTGGCAGCAAGGTAGTTAACACATCACACCACAAAGAACGGCTCTAACGTATAACATCCGGCACCTTAGAACAATGCTGGCTTATCGCCATTTATGCTGCATTTTGTTCTGCATAACATTACACAACGTTACTAGCATTAATCACCCTTTACACCTTAAATGTACACACAATCACTATATCACAACACTACACCGCTATCTGTAATACGACCTCCCTTCCGAAGCAACAGTCATTCGATCGTTCGTCTGGCATTAGCTGAAACTAAAGAAAGGAAAAAAACGTATGCTTGTAGTTATAATGCAACTCACCCGTGCATTAGAAGCATTTTCACGGCGACAAAGACTGTCGGTAACGTTTGCTGGATCTTGCTGTGCGCTTGCCAATTGAGTGCACATTTCGCATTGCTCATTACGTGGACATCAAGGTGGCCATCATACTGCCCGGCGACGACGGCTCCTAAATATAGCGGATGAGCGCGTGGCTCGCCACCGATGGAGACATGTCGCGGCAGAAGGTGTACCACACGTTTATCGGCACGTCGTGCTGGATGGCGCCGGAGGAGATGGAGCGGGACCACGGATACGGCTTCTAGTCGTTCGGCATTACCGCGATCGAGATGGCGACCGGAACTGTGCCGTACCACAACTACCCGCAGATGAAGGTGATGATGCTGACGCTGCCGAACGATCAGTCCACGATCGATACCGACGCGGACAAGAAGGGCCTGTACCAGGCGTGCGGCAAGACGTTTCGCAAACTGATCACCGAATGATTGTAAAAGTAATTGTCCAAGCGTCCAACAGCGAGCGAGCTTTGTATGCTTTTTAACTATAGAAAAAAACCAGTGGTTAAAAAAATAAACGCGAGGAGTTTTTGATACCGTGCGGATTACGTTCACTATCAACTTACCTTGTTTTCCATGATCAAACATCGTTTAGTTTGATTGCGGGCATTCTTTCTTCCCTCTTTCTAACTATCGCCGGCTCAACACGGTTGCACAACAGCTGCATAGAAAATACCGCTTTAATTGATTTAATATTACAAACATTAGCTATGCTTTACTTACCCTAAACGGCTTTCAGGCGTGCGAAGTCGATTCTACCACCATTTATAATTTTTAGGCTGTTTATTGTACACATTACACACAACATTTTCATCACCGAAGTAGCCTTTTTTTAATCATTCGCCGTTGTACATCGTGAGAGCTATCGTTCGGTTCAAAATGTAAACAAACTGTATTTTTTGAAAATTTGACAGATTGCATGACCGATCAACCGCACACTATCTCGTTTTTCTTGTCAGGGCTGCTTCGATTGTCATAGGGGGGGCCTTAAAAAATCTTTTACCATATAGGCAATAAAAGATGTTTTTAATGTGCCGAAATCTGCCTCAAATTTTCGGGTCTCGACACACACGCAGCTTGGGGAAAGTGACCGTTCACTCTATCATGTTTCGCTCCCCGACCCCGCCTGGCGCTTTGGATGAGGATGCGCTGCAAGATAGCTGAACCAACCGATCTTCCGATAAGGTAGCCGTAGTGGATCATGCGGAAGGGGGGGGGGGAGGTTTGTGAATGCGTACTCGCGTGCGCGCTTTCGTGGGTGCGTGTGGAAACCCCAAAACTGTTTGATTCTGATGCGTACATTTTCATCCACTGCGGCTACAAAGTCCATGCATTTTCGATCTCGCTACCTCCTACATTACAACCATTGGATTGGCATTACCATCTTTGCGACCAGCTCTGCTGTTGGGGGTATTAAAAAGACATACGATGGAAGCAAACTTGAATGGGATATGTTGCACATTTTATTTCTAATTCAGCTAGTGGACGCAAGTGGAAACATCATTTTGAATTGAATCCATACAAAAGAGGATTCTGGATTTGTTTATTACGGTACGCGTATGGTGCTGCACCTGTCCGTCCAGAATCTGGTGGCTTGTTGAGTTGGAGTAGTTATCATGACGCCGATTGACCGGCAATGCCTTGGAATGGGTTCAGATCGGTAGGTTCATGTTTTGGTTGAGTGCATTCCGTGCATTTGTCGCGCCACAGCGATAGACCCGGCAGCACCAAAGTCAAAACAAAAACCTTCCCCGAGTGTGGACTGCTATGCTAAGTTCTTCTTCTTCTTCTTCTTCTTCTTCTTCTTATTATTATTATTATTTTATTATTATTATATTATTATTATTATTATTATTATTATTATTATTATTATTATTATTATTATTATTATTATTATTATTATATTATTATTATTATTATTATTATTATTATTATTATTATTATTATTTATTATTACTATTATTATTATTATTATATTATTATTATTATTATTATTATTATTATTATATTATTATTATTATTATTATTATTACTATTATATTATAATTATTATTATTTTTTATTATTATTATTATTATTATTATTATTATTTATTATTATTATTATTATTATTATTATTATTATTATTATTATTATTATTATTTATTATTATTATGATTATTATTATGATATTATTATTATTATTATTATTATTATTATTATTATTATTATTTAATTATAATTATAACTATAATTATAATTATAATTATTATATTATTTTTTTATTATTATTATTATTATTATTCTTATATTATTATTATTATTATTATTATTATTATTATTATTATTATTATTACTATTGGCGTAATGGCCTTCGTGATCATGCCGGCCTTTTCAGGACTTGAGTACCACGTAGCCGGATAGTCACCCCTTGCTACGGCGGATGGTTCATACGCGGTTAGAACCCACGACGGGCATGCAGATGTGCGGAATGATGGCGGTGCCGCGGGACCGCTCCTATCCAGCGTGCAACTTGCATACTGTCACATTGTCTCCTTCCTGATGCATACGCTGCAGGCAGGAGGAAGAATGCACCTCCACAACAAAAAACACCGTCATGAACCAGCGGCGGGTCTAACGGTAGACGGACTAGGCGGTCGCCTGGGGCCCCGCCGATTTAGGAGCCCCGAACATCTCTTGTTTGTAATATGCCGTATGTCTAAAAGTGAACAGAGTATTAGCGACAAGGGCCCCCGGAAAGATGGTTGTTGGGGCTCCGTGGGTGGAGAACCATTTGCACCTCCCCTCCCCCCGATGGCGACAACAATTTTAGGGCCTGTGACCGATGATCGTAGGGGTCCCATGGCCACCTCCCCCCCCCTCATCCGCCGTAATTTAAGTATACTGTTCAATCTTCCAACAGCTGTGTGCCAGTACCCCTTCTCCTGGTCATCAGTTATCATTTACAGGGGCCACATCGTCTTTCCGCCTTTCATGAACACCTTCCCTTCCTTGACTGATGGATCATAACATTCCGGAAGTGCATACATTCGGCACACTCACACCCTTGCGCAGACGGGTCAGCATATCTGTGTAATCTACACCATACGAAAGCAAAAAAGCTTAGTGTAACAAAGTTATGCTTAATGCTTAACACGTTAAGTTCGATGGCAGGCTCCAGGGACTGCCAGTGAACTTTCCAGTATACCGGTTGCACAATCAGCTTGCGTTCTAGATGCCGGCGGAAAGGAAAGTTGATGAAAATCAGCGCTGGGCTGAATGTGTTAATGCGAATTAGGGTTCTGCGCGTTGCACAGCAAACCCTCCAGCGTAAGCTAGTGATGCCTAGTCATTTTTCCGTGGCAGCGTTTGAACTCATTGCGCTGTTTAGGTTTGATTTGTGAAAATGCAACTTCATCACCACAAAGATTGTTAACGGCTTTTTAAGCGCCACAACAGCTCGCGAGCATTGACTACACGCGAGAAAGAGATAGCGCTATGAAGAGAAAAAGCACGGACGACGGCTGACAGCGATTGGCCATCTGGCGCACCAACACAACTAAACCTTCGACAGCGTGCTCAGGCGAGGGGTATGAGGCGGAGCCAGGGACGGGTAGCTCGACGAGCTGCTTGACAAATTTGCCGTCGGAGAGAAAAGGAAGGCATGATGAAATTCTCCGAACGCCATGATTTCGCCTGTCGCTTTGCGCAGCGGGTGCGCTTCTACCCGTGTGCCTTCCGCCGCCAGCTGGTGGCTGTTGCGGTGTATGCGTTGATACATATATGTGCATTGCAGTTGTGTATTGTTATTGGTGGGGGTGTTAGCATTATTTATTTGTGTGTGACCTTGAGACGCTGTGGAGAAGCTGGATTGGGATTCAAAGTGTTATCGGTGTATTGATGGTTTATTTTATTTCGTGCCGCTGCTGATGAGACCATTCGATGCCCTGCCTGCCAATTGAGGGTGAAGAAGCCTATTTAAAACAAGCGTAGGAGAACGTCTAACACTAATCTAATATTTTTTAAATTTGAACATGTTTGATGCTTCAACGACCTTCTAAGCATCATGTAGCACATTGTATAGTGGCTATAATTTTTTGTTTATGTGCCGAAACCTGTCTCGAGTTTTTGGGTCTCGTCACACACACACACACAACTCGGGGGAAAGTGGCCGTTCACTCTACCATGTCGCGATCCCCCACCCCGCCCGGCGCTTTGAATGAGGATGCGATACAAGATAGCTGAACCAGCCGTTCTACCGATACGGTAGTCGTAATCGATCATGCGGGGAAGGGGGGGGGGTGGTCTGGTGGTCTGTGGGGGGGGGGGGGGAGTGCGTGCTTGCGTTCGCGCTTTCGTGGGGGTGCTTGCTTGCTTTGTTCGCGCTTTTGCTAGTGCGTGCCCGGGTGCACGCGTACGTGCATGTGTGCGTGTGTGTGTGCGTTCGTGCATGTGTGTGTGTGCGTACGTGTGTGCTCGCGTGGGTGCATGCGTGGTGTGTGTGTGTGTGTGTGTGTGTGTGTGTGGTGTGTGGTGTGTGTGTGTGTGTGTGTGTGTTGTGTGGGTGTGTTGGTGTGTGGTGTGTGTGTGTGTGTGTGTGTGGTGTGTGTGTGTGTGTGTGTGGAACCCCCTAAACTATTTGATTCTGATGCGTACATTTTCATCCGCTGCGGCTACAAAGTCCATGCATTTTCGATTTCGCTACCTGAGAGACAACACAACTATCGGATTGGCACCACGATCTTTGCGATCGGTTCTGCTGTTGGGGGTGTTAAAAAGGCACACGATCGAAGCAAACGTGCATGTGATATGTAGCAAATTCTTTCGCGCATATGGTGCTGCACCTGCCCGTCCAAATCTAGTGGCTTGTTGGTTTGGAGAAGTTATCATGACGCCGATTGACCGGCATTGCCTTGGAATGGGTTCGGATCGGTAGGTTCATGTTTTAGTCGAGTGAATTCCGTACATTTGTCGCGCCACAGCGGTAAACCCGGCAGCACCAAAGTCAAAACAAAAACCTTCCCCGAGTGTGGACTGCTATGCTAAGTTTTCTTCTATTTATTATTATTATTATTGGCGTAATGGCCTTCGCGGTCATGCCGGCCTTTTCAGGACTGAGTATCACGTAGCCGGATAGTCAGCCCTTGCTACGGCGGACGGTTCATACGCGGTTAGAAACCACGACGGGCATGCAGATGTGAGGAATGACGGTGTGCCGCGGCGGGACCGCTCCTATCCAGCGGGTAACTTGCATACTGCACATTGTCTGCTTCCCGATGCATACGCTGCAGGCAGGAGGAAGGATGCACCTCCACAACAAAAAAACACCGTCATGAACCAGCGGCGGGGTCTAAAGGTAGACGGACTAGGCGGTCGCCGATTATCGCTAGTCTGTAGTATGCCGTATGTCTACAAGTGGACAGAGTATTAGCGACAAGGGCCGCCGGAAAGATGGTCGTTGGGGCCCCGTCGCTGGAGAACCTTCTGTACCCCCTCCCCCCGCCGGCAACAATTTTAGGACATGTGACCGGTGATCGTAGGGGTTTCATCGCCAATCCCCCCCCCCAACCCGCCGGCAATTTAAGTATAATGTTCAATCTCATAACAGCTGTATGCCAGTACCCCCTCCTCCCGGTCATCAGCTACCATTTACAGGGGCCTCAACTCTTTCCGCCTAGGGCGCCCCCGATTCCCCCTACTCCGCCACTGTCATGAACACCTTCCGTCGCTTTGCACAGCGGGAAGGCGTTATGGCGTTCTGAGAATTTTATCATGCCTTCCTTTTCTCTCCAACGGCAAATTTGTCGAGCAGCTCGTCGAGCTGCCCGTCCCTGGCTCCGCTCATTCCCCTCGCTTGAGCGCGCTGCCGAAGGTTTGGATGTGTTGGTGCGTCAGACGGCCAATCGCTGTCAGCCGTCGTCCGTGTTTTTTCCCTCCATAGCGCTATCTCTTTCACGCGTGTGGACAATGCTCATAAGTTGCTGTGGCGCCTAAAAATGCCGTTAGCAAACATTGCGGCGATGAAGTTGCATTTTCACAAATCAAACTGTTGGCAACCACCCTGTGCCTGTACCGCTGTACCAAGACAGCTCGCAATGACAGTTGGACTGTGCTTGTAGAGGTGCGTGTGCGGTGCAGGACACGATCGACAGATCGTTCTACGAAGAGAGATCGTTGACCGTCCGGACAGAAACAGACCACCTTTTTAACGTGTCATGTTATTTGTTATAAATTATATTTTAATGTGTTAATAAATAAGTAATAGTACCAAAGAACATAAAAGTGGCGACGAGAAACAATACGATCCCAACGATAACCGGTCATTTCATTCGTCAAAATTCTTCGGAAGAAAAAGAGGAGAATGCTGAGCCCCGAAGACCATACGATGGAAAGAACGACGTCTCTCGCAAAATGGCGCAAACTTTCCGGCAACTTTTATGCAGCACCCGCCATCGCAGCAAGCGGGCTCCAACCCAAGCGGCACCAATCCAAGCAGCAACGACAGATACCGCCAATGATTTTTTAATACCGTTTTGTATTTGTTGCAGCAGCAGATGGCAATGCAGCAGAAACAAATGGAACAGCATATGAAATTGGTGGGCCAACTACTACAACAACAGCATCAGCAATCGCATCCTGCAACATTTTCGCAGCAGCAGCAGCAGATCAACAGGTACTCGCCAAACCTACTAATCCTGAGTTGATTTTAGATGCACTTGCAATGCAGTATTAATGAGTTCCAGTACGATGCGGATGGGGGTATTACATTCGAGGCGTGGTACGCCCGTTACGAAGACCTTCGAGCATGATTCTTCCCGTTGGAAGATGCAGCTCGTGTTCGTTTGCTGACCCGTAAGCTAGGCGTTGTTGAGGATAACCGTTTCTGCAACTTTATTTTGCCTCGTGCTCCTCGTAATCTCCCTTTGCCGATGCTGTGTTGAAGCTAAAGGCATTATTTGGCAAAACGGAATCGATCCTGAGTAAGCGATACAAATGCCTTACTGTTACGTTTTCGGGTGGTTCGTAATATCATACACTTAACACACGCGTTTACTTATGCAGCTAACAGCATACTTTTTATTCCGCTACTTCCTAATCGCGTTCCTACTCGCTTGACCGCTTATCCGAGTGTGCCTCACGATCTGGCCTAACCCGAACACATTCACGTTCCGAGGCGCGCAGCTCCTGAGTGCCTAAGGGCGTTTTCTACTCGTCACAACATCTCCCCCTTTTAGTTCATACGATAGGGTCCAAACCTTCGTGGTGCCGTTCTATTTCTAAAAGAGCGACGAGGTGCAAGTGGCTGTTGCGCTTCGCGATGACAAGGGGTATGCTGCGTCGACCTTGATGATGCTATTGTTGGCTGTGACGCGCTTCCTGGCTGTACATGCACGTCGAAGGAGTCTTGAGGTATAGACGTACATGTGTCTGTCTCGCTAGGATGATCGTGGTTTGCGGCGGTGGGTAACGGTAAATTGCACGATTCCAACAAAACACTTAAGAATGCTAGCCAATGACCTTTTTTCAGTGCTTTCATAAAATCGTTGTCTTATCTGGTTCATATGACACCTCCTAGTACGCCGATCATTTGTTTGCACCAGAACATTACGTGGCCAATCTTTCTAACTATAACCGCAGGTATCCATTTACAATTGTTTCGGCTATACTCTTTGATAAATACTAGATCGTTTTGTTTGAATAATCTCGAGCTGTACAGCAGTGTGCTTGATTCTCTAGTCTTGGTAGCGGCCGCAGTAACTCAAAACACGTTCTAATATGTCTTCCAAACATGAGCTCGCGGGTAATTTGTTCTTATCTACCTGAGGATTTGGAGTTGTTCTATACGTTTGCAGGAATATGTCGATTGCCTCTTGTAACGCCATGCCACCAATTCTTATCTTCCGCAATGCCCTTTTAAACGACTCCTCAAAACGCTCGGCTGGCCATTTGACTGAGGGTGAAACGGCGCTGTTCTCATATGATGCACACCATTTTTCAAACAAAAATCGCTTCGCTTCGCTGGTAAATGCGTACCATTATCTGTTACTAAAGTCACCGGCATGCCAAACGGGGCGAATAATCCTCTCAAAATGGTTATCGTAGCTGTTGATGTACTACTTGGTGTCTTGAATATTTCCGGCCACTTAGTGTGCATCAACCACAATCAGAAAATATTCCCCATCAATGGGTCTTACGTAATCTACGTGTATGCGCTCCCATGGAGTCTTAGTTTTACCCCAAGCCTGTGGAGATTCATGTGGTGGTGATTTTGCGGCAGTTGCCTACGATGAACATGTTCTGACATACTCCATTATATCATTATATCCAAGAATGGCCAATCTATATAACTTCGTGCAACTGACTTCATTCTTTGCATACCTGGATGACCCTGATGCAATTGTTTCAAAACAATGCTCTCGCAATCATTGTGTATCACCACTCTCTCCCCGAAAAGAATACAACCATCAATAAGCGTTAAAGCATCCTTTCTGCTATTAAGACATGCTAGCTCATTACCGTAAGACACGTTTGTTGGCCAACCATCTTGTATATAATGTCGCACTTACGTAGCATCGCGTCTGCCGATGCATGCCTTTCTATTTCCCTGAAGCTTATAGGAAATTACTTATAGCCTCTATCGCCATAGCCTACACATCTCTTTCCATCTCTATACTGGCGATAACATAATCATCCTCTGGTTGCGAACGGTTTTTTATCAATCTGGATAATAATCGCGTTCCAAAACTGCTGAGTTCTTACGTATTCGATCTCAAATCGTATAATTGCAGAGTTAATGCAAATCTTTGCCAATCTATTTGCTGTATAAATCGGTATGCCTTTCTAGAGCCAAAAAAATTTTATAGCGGTCGATGATCCGTCTGCAGTAAAAAATGCCGTCCATATAACATCTGTGGAATTTTGTTAATGCAAAAACTATTGCCAACCCTTCACGGTCTATTGGCTATATCGTTTCTCTGCCTCTGTTACGCTACCATCCGCATACCTATGACTCAATGTAGCTCCTAACCCAACTGAGGATGCCACAGCTGATACCACTATCTTTTCATTAGGGTTATAGTGCGCGAGGAGCAAATTTGATGAAAGTATCTTTCTTAAACTGATCAAAAACGCTTCTTTAAATTATGATCCGACTGGAAGCGCTCTCCGTGCTTTAATAATTCATCAAGCGAAATCGGAGCTGTCGCATATTCGGCACGAATTTTCCATAATAACGGAAAACGATCAGAAAAGAAACGATCTAATTCAGTGAGGTTTGTAGGCTCCGGTAAATTTCTTATCACACTGCAATCTTATTTGGATCTGGTCTTAAACCTTGACTATCTATTACGTGCCCCAGGTATCTTATTTCATTCGTTTTAAATTGCATTTTCGTTTCTGATGGTAAACCCATATTCCTCGATTCGCTTTAACACATCCTTTAAATGCTATCATGTTCTGATTCGGTTGTGCCTCGATGATTAAACCATCCATATACCACACACTCTCTTAGTTCCAGCTAGCATTGTGTCGATCAGTGTGGAAAAGCTGCTGGAGCAACTTTATGCATGGTGGGAGGAGATTATAGTAGTATAGGCCACGATGCGTGTAGGAAAATGAAACCAACGCGGAATAATTTCGTGCCGAAACGATTTATTTTAGTTTGCCAAAAAAATTTGTCTAGATTCCGCGAGTGGTTTGAAAAGGGCGCAAATCTTG
>NC_054082.1:61727151-61759834 GCF_017562075.2 Anopheles merus | reverse complement strand
CCCCGTGGTTGGAGAATACACCACATGAATCAACGCATACACCACAACACCTAATCAGCGGGCGGCAGAAGGCGAAGGCACGGGCAGAAGCGCAAGTAAGGCAAGGCAGGGTGAGGGAGGGAGAAGAAGCGGACGAGAAAATGGGCGCCAATATTTTAAATTTTTTTGACCGTTGTTTTGCTCCGCCGCCATAAATAGTTCGTCCATTTCGCCAACAGATGGCGCTAACCATGCGCCGGCCTGCGCGGGAATCGCTGAAGTTCGCGCGGGAGACCAACATAAATCTGCGCTGAGCTTCTGCCCGTGCCTTCGCCTTCTGCCGCCAGCTGAATGGGTGTTGTGGTGTATGCGTTGATGCGTATATGTGCATTGCGGGCGTGTATTGTTATTGGTGGGTGTTAGCATTTATTAATTTGGTGTTGACCTTGAGACAATGCGGGAGAAGCTGGATTGGGATTCAAAGTGTTATCGGTGTATTGATGGTTTATTTTATTTCGTGACGCTGCTGATGAGACCATTCGATGGCCTTGCAATTGAGGGTGAAGAAGCCTATTTAAAACAAGCGTAGGAGAACGTCTAACACTAATCTAATATTTTTTAATTTGAACATGTTAGTCGCTTGAAGGACCTTCTAAGCATCATGTAACACAGTTTATATAAGTGTAGTGAACTTTTCATCACTTAGTGCCGTTCCAAACTAAAGACGGATTGTATTTGCACTTTTATATAAACTCACTTTATTTTTGCCACTTTACTTAAACTTAATAGCGTGGTTGGCTTCTATTGATTGCGGACTAAATTTTGCGCGGCGGATGGACTGCGTGATTTTACTGATACAACAACTCTCTTCTAGCTACGCGCGAGCTTCCTTTTATACGAATAATTACATTGCGCTTATGAGCAATTTAGCTTATCCGCTCCGTTATGCATGATTACAATTTATTATCCTGCTCTATCTATCGCATTATGCGTACGTGACTTTTTGCGTACATTAGGTAACATCGTCCTTCCATGTGTATTATCCTACTGCGCAATTGGATGAACTCTAATAAATTTTCCCTATTTATCTAGTTGGTTCGGATTAGAACATATTGCACTTTTATGTCTAATATTTGTGTGCATCTAATTACAGTAATTTATGTTCTGATAATGTTTAATCTAAAATTTTATACTTGTAAAAACTATTTCTTTTGAGTGTGTTGGTGAATACGATCACGCCACTTATCATGCTATTTCATTCTATCATTAGCTGTTTCATTCTAGCCTTAGTGCGGTTTGTGTCTAGGATGTAATGAATTTACTGCAGATTATTATAGCGGATGTTATACTAATAATTGTGTCTTTGCTATTCTAATCTAATTCTAATTTGCTAAGTCTAATAGTGTCGGGGTCGAACTATGCTACATAGGCAATAAAAGATTTTTTTTAATGTGCCGAAATCTGCCTCGAATTTTCGGGTCTCGACACACACAGCGTGGGGAAAGTGACCGTCCACTCTATCATGCCGCGACCCACTCCCCGCCTGGCGCTTTTGATGAGGATGCGCTACAAGATAGCTGAACCAACCTATCTTCCGATAAGGAAGCCTAATGGATCAGGCGGTAGGGGGGGGGGGGGTATACTGTATACTGTATACTGTAGTATACTGTTCAATCTTCCAACAGCTGTGTGCCAGTACCCCCTCCTCCGGTCATCAGTTATCATTTACAGGGGCCACATCGTCTTTCCGCCTTCATGAACACCGTCCCTTCCTTGACTGATGGATCTTAACATTCCGGAAGAGCATACATTCGGCACACTCACACCCTTGCGCAGACGGCTTAGCATATCTGGTAATCTACACCATACGAAAGCAAATGCTTAGTGTATCAAAGTTATGCTTAATGCTTAACACGTTCAGATCGATGGCAGGCCCCAGGGACTGCCAGAGAACTTCCAGTATACCGGTTTCACAATCAGCTTGCGTCTAGATGCCGGCGGAAAGGAAAGTTGATGAAAATCAGCGCTGGGCTGAATGTGTTAATGCAAATTAGGGTTCTGCGCGTTGCACAGCAAACCCCCAGCGTAAGCTAGCGATGCTTAGTCATTTTTACGTGGCAGCGCTTGAAACTAATTGTGCTTTTAGGTTTGATTTGTGAAAATGCAACTTCATCACCGCAATGATTGTTAACGGCTTTTTTAAGCACCACAGCATTTAATAAGCATTGTCCACACGCGAGAAAGAGATAGCGCTATGGAGGGAAAAAGTACGGACGACGGCTGACGGCGATTGGCCGTCTGATGCACAAACACATCCAAACCTTCGACAGCGCGCTCAGGCGAGGGTATGAGGCGGAGCCAGGGCGGGTAGCTCGACGAGCTGCTCGACAAATTTGCCGTTGGAGGGAAAAAGAAGGCATGATAAAATTCTCCGAACGCCATGATTTCTTCCGTCGCTTTGCGCAGCGGAATGGTTCTCCAGTTGAAGCCATCTTGGGCACTCAATTTCCATCATCGCTGCCGCTAGTTAAAAAAAACGACAATTGGTATAGAAAAATGCTCTAGTGCAAGGACCGTAAAGATATCAGGTCAAGTTATAAGCCCGTTTTGACAGCTAGGTTGAAGAAGAATCGACGAAGAAAACTGACCGTTAGTTTTCCGCGTTTGGCGAACGCTTCAAGTTCTCGAAGGAAAATTTCCATTTTAAATCACGGGCTGTGTTCTAATAAACTAAAATATTCACCCAATTTGATCTCCACCAAATATTGACCATGCAAAACGTAAACAATCCATCAGTACATATACAAGCGGAAAACCATCTGTCAAAATCGGAGCCCAGGGGGGGGATCGCCAAAAGCGCTATAACTACACCTCATTATAAATTCCACCTTGCTCTAGTGCAAAAAAACATAGTCATACCCCCCCTCTTTTGAGCACTTTGGTTTCTGTATGTTTGAGGTGTGCTTTATCTCTTTCACACAAGTAGGCACACATAGGCTCCACCGTGACGTCATCGTCATATTCACTCCATCAAGCATAACGTGTCTATATGTGCCGACTCTTAGCCGCATTTCAATGCTGTGAATAGAAGAAACCTTATTTAGGAAATCTTTTATCAAGAGGCATACTTACGAAAACTTCACTCCATATCGGCTTTGTGGCTGTCCAGAACCTTACAGGGTTTCGAATCATATAAGGGAATACTTCAATTACTTAGGGGAATGTTGCAAATCGGTAGGGGAATGTTGCAAGCAAGCTGTGGATGTTTGCAATCACTTAGGGGAGTTTTGCAATCGATTAGGGGAATGTTGCAAATGTACTGTGGAGCTGTTATCAGACTGTGGGTGCCGGTGTAAAAAGCTACGAGTTGGTACCGATGATGTTTTTTTTTAAACATCCTTTGGAGTTGTTTTCGTGTGGGATTCTGCTGTACACATGATAAACTAAATAAATCCTGCTGCGGAGCCATAATTAAACGTGATAAGTTAGTAAGATTGACGAAAATATTTTAACTTTGGTTTTTTAGCGGCACCCACAGTCTGATGACAGCTCCACAGTACGCTTGCAACATTCCCTAATCGATTGCAAAACTTTCTAAGTGATTGCAAAAATCCACAGCTTGCATGCAATATTCCCCTACCGATTTGCAACATTCCCCAAAGTGATTCAACTATTCCCTTATATGATTCGAAACCCTGTATACACCCGGTAAGTTGATGAGGTGCTTTGAATCATGTTAGTTAGACCGACCCCGCTAGAAACCATACTGCAAGCTGGCATGCCACACACCGGCTACGAGCAGACGAAGATGTAACGCTACACCGGCCACGAGCGGACAACGGCGACATGCGCAAGAAGTGCGACACGCATCCGATCGTGAGAACGGACCAATGCAGCCAGCAACCAGCGGCCTAGTTAGAACTTTAGCTTGTTAGGTTTAGTCAGTCGAAGATGAAGTCTAGAATCAGCCAGATATAGTTCATAGTTTAGCTTTAGTCAGGAGTAATCCTGTTTGTGTAAAATAAAAATTCTTTTTTATGGACAACCGGTCTAGATAAAGATAAACTGGCGCCCGAATAGGGACCTCTAGTGAAGTGAAAGTCAAGTGACGAGTAGTGTTCGCAAAAAGCGCAATCACACCGTGCTTAGAACATCTCCCGATCGCAAATTGCAGCCGTGTGTATGGGCACTTCAGTAGCCGGTAGCAGCCAATAACTCGTTGCCGGAGAAAAGGGACAACGCCGACACACCGAGAAGGAAAAATTCACCGGAGGCCGAGCAACAGAAACCAACCCCGTCAAAGGAGGCGAAGCAACCAGCCCCGTAAGAAGGTGAAGCATGATTTTATTAATGTAAGTAAAGCTTTCACTCATAGTAAGTAGGTAAAAACCCAATTCCGCGCTGTAAATAAACCAGTGACAGTTCGAACATGCGACCTGGGCACTGTAAGCCGCTCCACACTCTTTGTGTCAGTTTCAATTGGTGTTGTTTTCATTTATGGCGGTTTGTTTACATTTCGTTGCGGTTATCATATGGTTCCCGTGGTTCGATATTCGGTCGAGCTTTCTTTTCGTCAATCTCATCGTGGCGATCGTGGTGCTCGGTGGACTGTTGGCAACGATCGAAAAGCATCTGCCCACTGCCATCCGGCAGACGTTCCGGTATGACAAGCATGCACTGAAGGGATCATCGGACCGATTGGTGTCCCTGCTGGAGATCCTGAAGGTGTGGTTCATACATTTCTACGTCTTTGCTGCCCTCTGGTCGGTGGCCGGATTTGCCGTCATGATGTAGCCAGCGCGGGACTACGTAATCGCCTTCCTCGATACGTTGGCAACCAACAAGCGTATGGTGCGCACCACGCCTACCGAGACGATGGTTGCCATGACGCTGATCACGCTGCAGTGTTTGCGCCGGTTCTACGAGACCTGGTTCGTGCAGGTGTTCTCGAGCAAGCTGAAAATCACCCACCAGTGGTACGTGGAAACATTCACAACTATCTGAAGCAAAGGAAAGCACTCGTCCCGTTCGTTCTGTGAGATCGACGGTGAGGATGCGGATAATATCATTCCGGTTGTTGGGCTTTTTTTTAGGATCGAAAAAATGGTAAGGTTTCCGGCTGATGGGATTCAGCTGATTTTCCTGGATCGTCTGTGAATGCCTTGTCACACGGACCGGTCGTCGATGCACTCGAGGTGCACCGCATTGACAAGCGGCAGTAGCAGGATGCAATCGGCGCGACCGAGCTGGCAGCGAAGCCGTTTCTCGGTGAGCCATTTACGCCGAATGAGGGCGGCCAAGAGCTGGCTGCATACGTTCGATTCGTTCGATATTCGTTACGCGCACGTTCAAACTGTGTAACGATGCCGAGTGTGTCCGGCCATCGAGACTAGAAGCATAGCGAAAGCTACGTTGCGTCGTCTATTGTGGTGCGGGGAAATGTAGAATGCACCTTAGCAAGGTGCCATCAAAACCTCCTCCTTGGGTCCGTTTCGCAGCTAAGCTTCTCTGGACCAAATGAGAATCTGCTTTGAGTGTACCTGCTTAAAAAAAAGAAAACTAATTATTAAAAATGTTCGATTTGGTTCCCCAAGGCATAGGCTATCAAGGCGACAAACACATCATCATTGCATTTCCGGAAGATATGCTCAGCAAAATATTTGTCCATGTTGCTTTTAATATTAGTGCCTTGTTTTCTCAAAAATGCCTTCAACCATCTCAAACATTCTCAATCCGTTGTGTGTTGATATTGTTATCATCTGGATTGAGGAAATTTCTGGAGTGGTTGACACACTCGTGGGGATATCCAAGCTCCTCCAGCCCATTATAACCTTTCCAGAGATCGGTCATAATTTTCGTTCCGGGTCAACATGCCGAACCACCAGATCGCTCAAAACGGCAAGCGAGCGTTTCGGGACACGCTCCAGGAAAATGGCCTTAGTTTCCCGGCATATCCCACCCACAAGCCACTGAGGACCGGAACTACCGACCCGGCCGACGTTGTACTTTTGACGAGTGATGACAGTTTCGTCGATTTCCACCGTCATGCCAGGGCCCCCTATCTTCTCTCGTGTACGATCGAATGTTTCCCAAAGAAAACTTCGGATCGTATCGTACCACGAGAGAACCGTGTTGTGGGAGAGGTCAGTCTCCAACGCACAACGAGTTCAGTTGGCCCCATTGGCCCACTCGTAACAACAACGCACAAGGCTCCTAAGCGAAGCCTTGTGGTTGGCAAATATGGACCTGGCCCGGATGCTGCTGGTCCCGCCGCATTTGTAGTCGGGACATACATACCTGTAGCCGTCGATGCTTTTGTAGGGAGTTAGCTTCATTTCCTTTGGACATCTCGGGCACAATATTTATTTTATTTATTTATATTTATTATTATTTATTATTTATTTATTTACATAACTGCTGTCTGAATTGAATTCTTAAAACATACCTATTAACTAAACTTATTAAATATTTGCTCGGAGGATGGATCGGAAGGATGGTAAGGAGAGGTGATGGTCAAACAGGTGTGCGCAGGAATTAAACAATCTCACAGCACGTAATAAAGGGTCATTTAAACCAACTGAGTGCGTCGATTTGGAACAAATAAAGGAGCACGAGGCGTAAGGAACGAATTGGAACATAGAAATGCAGGGATGAAAGAAGATGTGAATCCACAGCATTAGATATGAGCGAGGCAAAAACATTATTTGGGAAATGTGACGGCGTTTCTCCAATGAGTCCAGACCCAACAGCTGGCATCTTTGCTCATAGTCCGGTAGGGTATCTGACGTGAAGCCGGGCATTTTGCTGACAATATACCGAGTAAATGATCTCTGCACTCTTTCTATGCGGTCAATCGATGTAAATCAGGTGGGACACCAAACAACAACACAGTATTCCAAAATCGGTCTTACTAACGAACAATATAACGCTTTTAACACAGAGGGTCGGTTATGCGGATTGAAAAACGTTATCATACCGATTGTTTTACGAGCCTTATTAACGGTAACGTCAATGTGATCGAGGAATGATAACCTGCTATGAAAGCTACACCAAGATCTTTTACCGAGAGTACACGATTTATTGCTATCCCTCGAAGTTATAAGCAGTCGTAACGGGACAACGTGAACGACTGAAGGACATGACATGACATTTTTCGGGGCATAGAACTAGCTGGTTCGATGAGCACCATGATGCAAATCGGTTGAGGATGTTTTGGAGCGATACGCAGTCACCAACAGACGATATAGATTTAAAAATCTTTAGGTCATCTGCATAACAAAGAAAACAATCGTGTGGAATGACTGAGTTAACATCATTAATAAATAAAACGAACAATAAAGGACTCAACACGCTACCTTGAGGCACTCCCGATTTGGATGAAAAGGATTTGGAAAAACAGGAGTTTAGTTTAAACACGAAAAGAGCGATTGCTGAGAAACGAATCAAGCCAACGAATGTGTGAGTCAATGAAACCCATTTTGGATAGCTTCGCAAGAAGGATAGGGTGAGGAATACGGTCAAAGGCTGCTTTAAAGTCAGTATAAATGATATCAACCTGAGAACCGCTGTCTAAACTAGAGGTGATAACGGAAGTCAAGGAAATAAGGTTTGTCAAGGTAGAACGTTTAGGAAAGAAACCGTGTTGCTGAGGTATAATGCAGTTTCTTGCAATAAAGAGGATATGTGAGTGGACTATAGATTCAAATATTTGGAGCTTGCACAGAGGATGCTGATTCACGATAATTGGTAGCGTTTGCACGATTATCTTTCTTAGGGATAGGAGTAATATGAGCTAATTTCCATGTGTCGGGGATGAACATGATTTAATGGATATACGGTATAGTTTTAATAGGAGAGAACCGAGCACAGTATTGCATTTCTATATACTGCTGCTGGAATGCCATCTGGACCGGATTATATGACTGTTTCAGATTTTTTATTGCTTGTAAAACTGTGCTAAGGTGTAAGTTTAGATTACTGTCATTGATTACATCGGTGGGAGTATTATGAGTGCTATTAGAGATTGATGCTTTGGTTTTGATTGATTCAGCATACACACTTGAAAAATGTTCAGCTAGAAGGTTGCAGCAGCCGTCAGTACCGGATGCAGAGAGATTGCCAAGATTCAGATGAGAAGGCTATTCAACTGGAGTTTCCTCCCACACCGCCTCAGTTATCACCGGGGGTGGGCTTCAATCACAATTCAATCTCAGCAACAGAACAGCTCACAATTAATAGACCCATCGTGATATATTACCAAAATGTTCGAGGCCTTCGCACCAAATACAATGAATTGCGCCTTTCTGCGAATGAATCAGGGTTTGAAATGCTTGCCCTTACTGAAACCTGGTTAAATGAATCGATTCCATCAACATGGTCCTTGATAGTGATGCCTACAACATATACCGCTGCGATCGAAGCAGGTTAAACAATGAACGTTCGCGTGGGGGTGGTGTGCTACTTGCATGTTCCGTTCGATATCCTTCTGTGGCACTTAACATTAATCAACCCACGCTTGAAGCTTTATGTATACGTGTTTCTTTTTCTAAGTTTCGTCTTTATGTGGGGATTGTTTATGTGCCACCGTATTTGACAGCGACCGCAAACTATTGGAATCCCTTTCTGCTTTCATCAGTGATGCATACATGCAAATGAAACGAATGATCATCTTATCCTTCTGGGCGACTTCAACCAACCTGCGTTAGAGTGGTCGCTTTCTACCGTAGTAAGGCCAGATTCATCTTCAGCTTAAGACATTATGTGCCACATATTTCTTCGAATACATCCAGTTCCTGCTTTTGGATATGTTAAACTTGCATGAACTCTATCAGCTGAACGGGGTGCATAACCATTTAAATCATTATTGGACCTGGTGCTCTCCAACTCTGCTGCAGCAGCTTGTTGTTCTGTGTTTCCTGCTTCGTCACTGCTCTGCCCTGGATGCCCATCATCCTGCCTATAGAAAGCGTTACCGTCTTCTTTATTTAGGGCTAGTAGGGTTAGGAATGTATTACCTTCTGCTCCTAATTCATGGAGTTTCGTTATAATTTTCGGCTCACAGACTATCGTAAACTTAATTCAATTCTATTCGTTCCGACTGGTCTTTTTTATCAATGTACATCGGTCGACGAGGCTGTCCAATCGTTTAATGCTTTGTTAACCTCTGCACTCCTTTCATGTACACCTATTTTTCGTTCCCCTCCTAATCCTCCCTGGTCCAATCGTACTCTTCGCAACCTGAAAAAGGATAGAATGAAATATCTTAGCAGGAATGAAATATCTGAACCGATCTGCATTCAACTTTCGTTTATTTAAGTACGCTGCCTCTGCGCATCGACTATACAACAGGGCTCGTTTGAGGCCTATTCGAGTAGACTGCAATCGCGTTTCCGTTCTGATCCAGCATCCTTCTGGCAATTTGTTAGAATACGAAGAGGGTGCAATACGTTACCTATGAAATGGTACTTGATTCTCGAACTGCCTCTACGCCTGTTGAGATCTGTGAGCTATTCTCTGCACATTTTTCCCAAATGTTTGAGCCACCGGTTAGTGACCCTAACCTTATTGAGGGTGGGCTTCTCTACACGCCAGAGAACTTAATTAATCTCTCCGATATTTCGTTAGTTCTGAAACAGTTGTACAGGTGTTATTGGGTTGAAACGTTCTTTTACTCCGGTCCAGATGGCATTCCTGCCTCTGTTTTAATAAACTGTAAGGACGTGCTTGCTCCACACCTTGCTAAAATTTTCAACCTTTCACTTTCTCTTGGGTTTTTCCTGCTCTTTGGAAATCCTGTTGGCTTTTTCGGTACACAAAAAGGGCTGCCGTAGCATTGTTTCTAATTATCGTGGGATAACCCAAACATGCGCCACAGCCAAAACTTTTGAGCTATGTATCCTTCCAACCATACTTCATAGTTGTAGTTCAGCTATTAGCCCTAAACAGCATGGGTTTATGCCTGGTAGGTCTACTTCAACTAATCTCATGTCTTTTGTTTCCAATATTTTAGATCTTTTGAGGCCGGTACCCAACTTGATGCAAATACACCGACTTTCATGCTGCTTTTGATAGTTTACCTCACTCTTTATTATTAGCTAAATTGTCTAAACTTGGTTTTGGTGATGGCATTATTAGCTGGCTGTCCTCATATTTAAGTAATCGATCATGCAGGGTTAAAACCGGGTCGTACTATCTGAGGAGTTTTTTTGTACGTCAGGTGTCCCTCAGGGTTGTGTGCTTAGTCCACTTCTGTTTTTTGTTCATCAATGATGTTTGTAATGTTTTACCTCCTGATGGTCATTTCTTTATGCGGATGATATCAAAATCTTTTTACCTGTGTCTTCTTCTTCTGATTGTCTGAGACTTCAGCATTACCTCAATGCATTTGTTCATTGGTGTTCATCCAATTTACTTCGCCTGTGCCGAAAAATGTTCTGTTATTTCTTTCTCTCACTCTCTTTCTCCTGTTTTATTTAAAACTATACTCTCTCTAGCGCTTCCCTCTCTCGTGTTATGTCCATCCGTGACCTTGGTATTATACTTGACTGTCGTCTTAACTTTAAACTGCAGCTTGATGAGGTGCTACCAAAGCAAACGAACCCTTGGGGTTATCTTACGTTTTACCTCTATTTTTAGAGATCAAAGCATCCTAAGAATCCTTTATTGTGCTTTGGTAAGGCCTATTCTTGAATATGCTAGTATCATCTGGAATCCTCCCACTATTGTGGCTGTTCGAGAATTGAAAGCATTGCGCCTCTTTACCAGGATTGCTTTTCGTCGTTTGTTCGGTGCTGCCTCACTACCTCCCTATGAAACGCGATTGCAGTTATTCAATCTTCACTCTTTAAGCTTCCGCCGCCAAGTGTTTCAGGCTTGTTTTATTGGTGGCTTATTACTTTCTGCTACTGATGCTCCTGATTTACTCTCGTCCATCTCGCTGTATGTTCCCTCTCGTTCTCTTCGTCCACGTGATCCTCTGTCAATTGAAACACGTCATACTCTTTATACTTTCATGACCCTCTTCTGTCCTGTTTCAGATTGTTTAACCACTTTTACTATCTCTTTGATTTCGACTCCTCTCTTAACTCTTTCCGTAACCGTATTTTTCTTCTAATTCCCTTTAATTATTCTCCTTAGTTTTCTATTACTCTCTTTTTTTTTTGTTAAGTTTATGATAGTCTCTACGCTCTACCCTTGTTTTTTTCTTTTCTTTTTTGCTAGGTCAAGACTAGGTTAGTTAGGCTTAGTTTTCATGAATCATTTTGTTTTTTTGTTAGTATTTAATTAGTTTTAAGTCCATTATATTTAGCCTTGATGGCAGTAGTATTAAATAAAGAAATGAAATGAAATGAGATAGATTTACGACGTTTATCAGCATATCCCCAAAAGGCTTTAGGATGAATTTTAAACTGTGCTTGCACTTGGTGGACGTAAGATCTAAAGCAAGCCCTGTTATATATGCGATATGCATTAGAGGCGTATTTGAATATGCGCTTATGATGAGGATCTCGCATGTCTTGATAATTACGTAGTGTGCGATTGCGATCTCTTTTGAGGGAGCGGAGTGTAGAGTCAGACCAGGGAGGGGAGTTGTTAGGTTTATAGGTAGGACAGCAGGAGGGGAAAGCCGAGATAATATTAGCATTAAAAGCAGTAACCGCATCATTAATTGAAATATCTGTATCTAAGAACGACCAGTTAATATTCGAAAGCATAGCTGAAAGTTTAAGAATAATCCATTTTTTTAAAGTTATCTACGAATATTTGACGATACTGAGCGCGGAGCCTTTTGAATATTTGCAGAGAGAGAGGAATTCTAAAGCTGGATGATAATCATCTGGTCTAAGTAAAGGTGCTACAGCCGATAGCACCTGAGAGTTTATATCAACTGCGCTCTCATTAACAAAAATTAGATCTAATTGACGTCCCAGACTGTTTTTGATCCCTGAGATTTGACGGAGACTACACTCTGTTATTATGTCGCAAAATACAATATGTTGAGCGTTGCTTGATGAGTGTGCATTACTTGAAACATAATAGTTTTCAATGGGCGTCCAAACAATAGAAGGCATATTGAAATCACCTAACAATAACATTAAATCGTTTCTTTTTAGGCGGTGTTGAACCGCATCAATACTATCGCTAAGGCTATTTAACAATGCGTTATTTGCTATCATACCTGGCGGGATATAAATGCCGCCTATAATAGAGATACTCTCTGCATCCTAATCTTTACCCAAACCATCTCGATGTTGGCTGGAGATGAAATCAATTCGGTGATCAGATCCGTTGCACATGCAATTAGTACACCACCACCACGAGAGTATGCGCTGTTATTAGAAGAGCGATCGCAACGGTAAATGTTGTATTTGTTACCCGAGAAGAGCGAAGACGGTATTTTGTTCGTTTAGCCACGTTTCGGTAAAAACAATGACGTCATAGATGTGATCGTTGAGCACGAGAAGTAACTCGTCCAGTTTCGTACGAACGCCGTGAGTAGATAGTAGATCGTGAGAGTGTTGCGTTCGGCGAGCGATTATTGCGATTGACATATCCTGTTGGAGTGCTCTCAGTTGTTGTAGTTATTGATGTCGAGGGATCGTATGTGGGGGTATAAATTGGATGTGTGCAGCAGTGGCCAGCGGTGATGCTATTAGTGTATGATTGTTGGTAGTGGTTTTGACAGGTTTCACGCGTAAAACCGATGTTGGTATTTGTTGTTTGCGATTATCAATAAATTCCCCGTAGGTTATAGTGCATGGCCAAGTGGACGGAGAGAGTGCTTTGTCCCTTAGTGCTGACGACATCCCAACTTTGAAGGATACAAATGTTAGTGTGCCAGTATCACGATCTTTCGGTGTCAGCTTGATGATAATGACGTCATCAGTCCCTAGTTGTTCCTTAACGAATGTCTCAACCTCGGATTCGGATACCGAAGGAGCGATACGAGTAAGGTACAACCAAAATCTTGGTGGTGCTGAGGGTTCCGTCAAAATAGGGTGAGACGATGTTGGCGGTGCTGCTGTACCCGAAAGAAGTGCAGGGATTACATTCGATGAAGGCGGTGAACGATCGATGAGTCTACGTTTGGATGTGTTGGACAGGTCTTGTTGATGTGTTGTGTGTGCGGTGAGTGATGGTCTGCGTAGTGACGTTGTCGGTGCAAGTGGAGTGGAATGGGTTTGGGCTATTGCTCGAGGAACCATATCACCATTGAACCGGCTGCAGAAGAGCCCGCTTTTGCATCCACTCGATCGCTTGTTCACGGTCCTGAAAAATATCAGAAAGCATATCAGTATTGTAAGCCATTTTCAATTGCCTCTTTGCGCTTTGAAAAATATGCACAAGTGGCGCCAAATATGGTGTATGTGTGCGGTATATCGATGGGGATACAAACCAGGGTTAAGATATGGGTGAACAACGGTAGCACTGCTTAAATTTGCAAATGTAGGAGCTGGTTTAAAATAAAATATTTATTGCGGATACACATTGAAAGGGATAATAATTAATGCAGAAAATAAATTTATTTACTAAAATATACCAAATTTGGAAGAACCAAATTTGCGCGCAAAAAAATCCACAAGATTACATGGGTGCACCCGGGTGGAGAATCCTTCAACCAGATCGACCACGTGTTAATAAGCCTCCGACGACAGTCGAGTCTGTTAAATGTCAGAACATATCGAGGAGCCAATATCGATTCCGATCACTACTTGGTTGGCTTAGTGATACGTTGTAGAATCGCCCGCCCCCGCGCCAATGGGGGCGGAGAAAACACGCAGCCTCGGCTCAACACGGACTCTCTAAGGGACATTACTGTCCAACAGGAATTCAAACCCGCTTTAGAAGAGTCTCTACTACCAGAAGACAGATACGAAACTACGAGCGAGAGGTGGAACGCTCTAAAAACAAAAATAATACACTGTGCAAGAAATATACTCCCACCACGTCGTGGCAACACCAAATCTGGCTGGTTCGACGATGAATCCAGACAAGTGACCGAACGTAAGAATACTGCATACCGAGCAATGCAGCAACGGCATAGAACGCGGGCATGCGCAGAGGAATGTTCACGGCTTAGATGCGAAGAGAAACGAGTTCACCGTTCCAAGAAGCATGCTTTGGAAGAGCAAAACATGCGGGAACTCGAGCAAACCAGAGAGGCGTACGGACCGACACGAAAGTTTTACCAAGCGATAGCAGGTCACCGAAACAACGTGGTACCTAGGTAACCTGCTGTCGCAACAAGGATGGAGATCTGGTTAGTAACCAGCCAGAGGTCGTCTCGCGGTGGGCTCAGTACTTTGATGAATTACTCAATGACCAGTTTAGCGAACAGCTAGAAGCACCACTAGCGGATAGTGTCATGCTACTGCCACCTAGCATAGAAGAAACACGAAAGGCTATCCGTCGGCTGAAAAATAACAAGGCACCCGGAACCGACGGAATTGCAGCCGAACTGGTCAAGAATGGAGGTGCACGACTAGAAAACGAAATTCATCAAATTGTTACTGAGGTGTGGGATAGCGAATCGATGCCTTGTGATTGGAATCTCGGCATCATCTACCCCATATACTAGAAGGGAGATAGGTTGGACTGCAACATCTACAGGGGTATTACGGTGTTGAATACCGCCTATAAAGTATTCTCCTGATCCTTCAGGATCGCCTTGTCCCGCACGTCGAAGAGATAGTCGGAAACTATCAAAGAGGATTCCGAAACGGAAAATCTACCACTGATCAGATCTTCACCATGCGGCAGATCTTGGAGAAGATGGCTGAATACAGACACGACACATACCATCTCTTCATTGACTTCAAAGCCTTATATGATAGCATAGCCAGGGTAAAACTGTATGACGCTATGAGCTCTTTTGGAATCCCGGCCAAACTGATAAGGCTAGTTAGAATGACTATGACCAACGTCACATGCCAGGTGAGGGTGGATGGAAAACTCTCAGGACCTTTTGCTACCACCAAGGGTCTGCGCCAGGGGGACGGGCTTGCTTGTCTCTTATTCAACCTGGCGCTAGAGAGGGCCATCCGTGACTCGAGGGTGGAGACTACGGGAACCATCTTCTATAAGTCAACCCAGATCCTGGCAAACGCTGATGATATAGACATCATTGGTCTGCGGCTCTCCTATGTAGCAGAAGCCTACCAAGGGATCGAGCAGGCGGCAGAGAACCTCGGATTGCAGATAAACGAGGCAAAGACCAAACTGATGGTGGCAACATCAGCGGGCCTACCAATAAATAATCAGAATTACGTAGGCGTGATGTACAGATAGGTGAACGCACGTTTGAAGTCGTCCCACAATTAACCTATCTGGGGTCAAAGGTCAGCAACGACAATAGCATGGAACCTGAGTTGCGCGCAAGGATGCTGGCTGCCAACCGGTCATTCTACAGCCTGAAAAAGCAGTTCACCTCAAAGAACCTGTCGCGACGGACGAAGCTGGGACTATATAGTACCTATATAGTACCAGTACTCACATACGCCTCTGAGACATGGACACTGTCCAAATCTGACGAAACCCTCTTAGCCGCGTTCGAGAGGAAGATGCTCAGAAGGATACTTGGCCCCGTATGTGTGGAAGGACAATGGAGGAGCCGCTATAATGACGAGCTATACGCGATGTACGGCGACCTCACTGTCGTACAGCGTATAAAGCTCACCAGGCTCCGGTGGGCTGGCCATGTTATACGCATGGAAACGGACGACCCAGCCCGTAAAGTCTTTTTAGGCCGTCCACAAGGACAGAGGAGGCGTGGTAGACCCAAATTGAGGTGGCAAGATGGCGTGGAGGCGTCCGCCATTAAGGCCGGGATAACGGACTGGCAGACGAAGGCGCGAGACCGTGAGCGGTTTCGGCCACTCCTGAGGCAGGCCAAGACCGCAAAGCGGTTGTAGCGCCGGATAAGTAAAGTAAGTAAAAGTACTAAAATATACTTTCGTTATATTTTTATTTATGAGTTTTCAAATATTATCATTTCATGAACACTGTCCGTCCACAGTTACCTTTGCAATTACAGGCGTCCCCCGAGTTACGACCCCCTCGAGTTACGACGATTCGCAGATACGACGATTTTTATTTTGACAGTGAAAAGTTGTCATCGAGAAGAAATTGACGAATATTTTTGAATTTCTGAGTTGATAACCGTTACACACAAATTTCCGAAGATTCTATAACTACCCGATATTGAATATCTATATCGTGTAAACGATTTTTGTGTAAAATTAATACATTATCGAACATTGTTTCAAATAAAAAACACGATATCATAGATTTCGACTCTTCAACTTCGGTTATTAACTTTACATTGAGAGATATTCGACATACGACTTTTTCGACTTACGCCTTGCGTTGGGACTTTTTTCGGTCCCAAATACAGTCGTATCTCGGGGGACACCTGTACCGTTATTTTTAAAAATTCACATACGCACGCAGGCAATCAATGATATCGTAGTGTACGTGGTTAGCTCTCATACTGAAAAGGTAAACAAACCATTTCAGTTTGTTTACCACTAGCAAAAAGGTGTTTTGTGGGATTTCTGCTTTATTTTATTACAATAATCGTTTGGTTTTTTACTATTTCTGGTATTTTATTACTTGAATCTACTATGACAGTTGTCCTGTGTGGAATTGAATCGCGTCGGCAGTTGTTTGACCTTCTTCCGTTTCGTTTTCGGAAGAATTAGATCATTACCTTCCGTGTGCCATTAATATAACATTGGTTTCGTTAAGCTCGCTGAAAATTGAACTACTAGCAGGCCAATTCGCAGCCAGACAACGGTCATGTTGGGCCCCTGGAATCCTCGCTCCAAAACCCGATGAAGCAGCTGATAATTATTGATGGTAAGCTTGCATTTTAATTATTGTGTGCGGCTAAGGCTGATGAGCGCAGCTTTACCACACAGTATACTTCTCAGTCTGAATTTCTCAATTTCCATTTCGAGTGATTGCATCACCCGGTTACATAGAAGCAGCTGGTGCTGTATCGAAAGCAGATACCACGAGATGCCGATGCAGATGCCGATGCAGATGCCGATGGATAAGATGCTGCCACCATCGGCCATAAAGAACCTGGGGAAAATCAATTTTTAATCCGGCAATCCGGCAATCCTACATTGGATGTGATAATTTCAGGGCGGTCACGTTGCCTCCCATTGTCGGATGACAAATCCCACGGACGTGCTTCAGCTTGGTACGAACCGGGTTTGGGATTATATTGGCGACAACTTTGTGTACTATTTGCTGCAGAACAAAATGAACGGCAAGCTGCCCCCGACAATCACCCGACCATCTTCTGTCTGGCAGAGGAAATCACGCAATTCAAAGTAAGTCAAAGTAAACGCTTAAACGGGTGTGGGTCGATCGATGGACGCTATAAGACGCACCTAACTATTAAAATTTTCCGACGTTCTCTTTTTTTTCACAGATAATCAACAGTTTGGAAAAAGTAGTACAAGCATACGTAGAAAGGAGCAGCACACGTGATTGTCGGTTCGGAGCTTCAGAGTGCGGAATCAATGGGACGGTAGTGATTCCGGTGGACTCAGTTCCGCCAGCGACGGATTTGCCGCCAGTAATAGCGCTAGGAGATGGATAATTTAACGAACCCAATGGAGGAAACCCCGTACCACGATTTTAACTCTTCTGCGCTCCGAAACATTGTAATAAATTGGATGAACCTTCGTGCTTTATGCGTTCATGTACAATTTCCTACACATTGCGGGGTGCATTTTGCGTTTATCCTAAGAATCGCACTATAGCTATAACTTTCGTTTACTTTTCATTTTTAATTCATTTGCACTACGAAGGAGTGCTTTACTGATGAGTGGTACAACTGATCAGATTTGATATGGTTCGTTTTATCCATTTGTTTCTTAATTAAGATGATGATAATAATGAGCAGCTGGTGCTTCGTGTACAATGTTGCGGTCTTATTTTTTCGAAAGATACGTGAGTTTGTTTAAAAAAGTCATTGTTTACATTTATAGTTCATGGCTATTTAAATCGAATCTAATTCATTTTTACCCAATACTACGTAACACTCTTGCTAATAAGATATGTGATAATATACGTAAATATCATGCTATTAACAATGGACTGTGCCCCCATATTTAGGACTGACTATCATGCTATGTGTAATCAGTAAAGCCAGAGTGAACTGGTACGAAGCGGAGTAGTGGATCTTTGTCATCTGAACGTCCAGGCAATCACGAACACCCGGAAGGGTACATTTGGAACCGTTTGAGCTTAGAAGCCTTACCTAGGGTAGGGGGACGAAACTAAGGTAATGAAATAAGTTGGTTGACAAAGTCTTAGGAAGTTTAACGACCTATGTTGGCAGTTCGAATGAATCTAAATTACTATGATCGGTGGTGGTTTGTTTGTACTACGAAAAGTTATTGATTTGGTACAATATTTTGTGGCGTTCTAATTATAATACGTGGTGGTTAATTTTCCTATTGATCCGTGTCCTGCAACTGACAGCATCTGAGATCGTGGAAGGCCTTTAAGGGTGTCGGGAGCGATCGGGCTACCGAGAAGGGCACTCGATCATAGGCTACGACCCGATACACACAACAGTCCCGATCACGTTTATCTTATTGTATTAGAATGTAAGTGTTTGATCCGCGAGTGTCCCTAATCCCTCAATTTTGCACCTTGTCCGAAACACAAAATTGTAACTGTAAATTTATTAAAAATAAATTTATTTTCTGCATTAATTATTAATCCCTTTCAATGTGTATCCGCAATAAATATTTTATTTTAAACCAGCTCCTACATTTGCAAATTTAAGCAGTGCTACCGTTGTTCACCCATATCTTAACCCTGGTTTGTATCCCCATCGATATACCGCACACATACACCATATTTGGCGCCACTTGTGCATATTTTTCAAAGCGCAAAGAGGCAATTGAAAATGGCTTACAATACTGATATGCTTTCTGATATTTTTCAGGACCGTGAACAAGCGATCGAGTGGATGCAAAAGCGGGCACTTCTGCAGCCGGTTCAATGGTGATATGGTTCCTCGAGCAATAGCCCAACCCTTCCACTCCACTGCACTTGCACCGACAACGTCACTACGCAGACCATCACTCACCGCACACACAACACATCAACAAGACCTGTCCAACATATCCAAACGTAGACTCATCGATCGTTCACCGCCTTCATCGAATGTAATCCCTGCACTTCTTTCGGGTACAGCAGCACCGCCAACATCGTCTCACCCTATTTTGACGGAACCCTCAGCACCACCAAGATTTTGGTTGTACCTTACTCGTATCGCTCCTTCGGTATCCGAATCCGAGGTTGAGACATTCGTTAAGGAACAACTAGGGACTGATGACGTCATTATCATCAAGCTGACACCGAAAGATCGTGATACTGGCACACTAACATTTGTATCCTTCAAAGTTGGGATGTCGTCAGCACTAAGGGACAAAGCACTCTCTCCGTCCACTTGGCCATGCACTATAACCTACAGGGAATTTATTGATAATCGCAAACAACAAATACCAACATCGGTTTTACGTGTGAAACCTGTCAAAACCACTACCAACAATCATACACTAATAGCATCACCGCTGGCCACTGCTCACACATCCAATTTATAACCCACACATACGATCCCTCGACATCAATAACTACAACAACTGAGAGCACTCCAACAGGATATGTCAATCGCAATAATCGCTCGCCGAAACGCAACACTCTCACGATCTACTATCTACTCACGGCGTTCGTACGAAACTGGACGAGTTACTTCTCGTGCTCAACGATCACATCTATGACGTCATTGTTTTTACCGAAACGTGGCTAAACGAACAAATACCGTCTTCGCTCTTCTCGGGTAACAATACAACATTTACCGTTGCGATCGCTCTTCTAATAACAGCGCATACTCTCGTGGTGGTGGTGTACTAATTGCATGTGCAACGGATCTGATCACCGAATTGATTTCATCTCCAGCCAACATCGAGATGGTTTGGGTAAAGATTAGGATGCAGAGAGTATCTCTATTATAGGCGGCATTTATATCCCGCCAGGTATGATAGCAAATAACGCATTGTTAAATAGCCTTAGCGATAGTATTGATGCGGTTCAACACCGCCTAAAAAGAAACGATTTAATGTTATTGTTAGGTGATTTCAATATGCCTTCTATTTTTGGACGCCCATTGAAAAACTATTATGTTTCAAGTAATGCACACTCATCAAGCAACGCTCAACATATTGTATTTTGCGACATAATAACAGAGTGTAGTCTCCGTCAAATCTCAGGGATCAAAAACAGTCTGGGACGTCAATTAGATCTAATTTTGTTAATGAGAGCGCAGTTGATATAAACTCTCAGGTGCTATCGGCTGTAGCACCTTTACTTAGACCAGATGATTATCATCCAGCTTTAGAATTCTCTCTCTCTCTGCAAATATTCAAAAGGCTCCGCGCTCAGTATCGTCAATATTCGTAGATATAACTTTAAAAAAATGGATTATTTTAAACTTTCAGCTATGCTTTCGAATATTAACTGGTCGTTCTTAGATACAGATATTTCAATTAATGATGCGGTTACTGCTTTTAATGCTAATATTATCTCGGCTTTCCCCTCCTGCTGTCCTACCTATAAACCTAAACAACTCCCCTCCCTGGTCTGACTCTACACTCCGCTCCCTCAAAAGAGATCGCAATCGCACACTACGTAATTATCAAGACATGCGAGATCCTCATCATAAGCGCATATTCAAATACGCCTCTAATGCATATCGCATATATAACAGGGCTTGCTTTAGATCTTACGTCCACCAAGTGCAAGCACAGTTTAAAATTCATCCTAAAGCCTTTTGGGGATATGCTGATAAACGTCGTAAATCTAATTTCATTTCATTTCATTTCATTTATTTAATACAATATCTGCCATCAAGGCTAAATATAATGGACTTAAAACTAATTAAATACTAACAAAAAAACAAAATGATTCATGAAAACTAAGCCTAACTAACCTAGTCTTGACCTAGCAAAAAAGAAAAGAAAAAAACAAGGGTAGAGCGTAGAGACTATCATAAACTTAACAAAAAAAAAAAGAGAGTAATAGAAAACTAAGGAGAATAATTAAAGGGAATTAGAAGAAAAAATACGGTTACGGAAAGAGTTAAGAGAGGAGTCGAAATCAAAGAGATAGTAAAAGTGGTTAAACAATCTGAAACAGGACAGAAGAGGGTCATTGAAAGTATAAAGAGTATGACGTGTTTCAATGACAGAGGATCACGTGGACGAAGAGAACGAGAGGGAACATACAGCGAGATGGACGAGAGTAAATCAGGAGCATCAGTAGCAGAAAGTAATAAGCCACCAATAAACAAGCCTGAAACACTTGGCGGCGGAAGCTTAAAGAGTGAAGATTGAATAACTGCAATCGCGTTTCATAGGGAGGTAGTGAGGCAGCACCGAACAAACGACGAAAAGCAATCCTGGTAAAGAGGCGCTGAATGCTTTCAATTCTCGAACAGCCATCAATAGTGGGGGATTCCAGATGATACTAGCATATTCAAGAATAGGCCTTACCAAAGCACAATAAAGGATTCTTAGGATGCTTTGATCTCTAAAAATAGAGGTAAAACGTAAGATAAACCCAAGGGTTCGGTTTGCTTTTGGTAGCACCTCATCAAGCTGCAGTTTAAAGTTAAGACGACAGTCAAGTATAATACCAAGGTCACGGATGGACATAACACGAGAGAGGGAAGCGCTAGAGAGAGTATAGTTAAATAAAACAGGAGAAAGAGAGTGAGAGAAAGAAATAACAGAACATTTTTCGGGACACAGGCGAAGTAAATTGGATGAACACCAATGAACAAATGCATTGAGGTAATGCTGAAGTCTCAGACAATCAGAAGAAGAAGACACAGGTAAAAAGATTTTGATATCATCCGCATAAAGAAGATGACCATCAGGAGGTAAACATTACAAACATCATTGATGAACAAAGAAAACAGAAGTGGACTAAGCACACAACCCTGAGGGACACCTGACGTACAAAAAAACTCCTCAGATAAGTACGACCCGGTTTTAACCCTGCATGATCGATTACTTAAATATGAGGACAGCCAGCTAATAATGCCATCACCAAAACCAAGTTTAGACAATTTAGCTAATAATAAAGAGTGAGGTAAACTATCAAAAGCAGCATGAAAGTCGGTGTATATTGCATCAAGTTGGGTACCGGCCTCAAAAGATCTAAAAATATTGGAAACAAAAGACATGAGATTAGTTGAAGTAGACCTACCAGGCATAAACCCATGCTGTTTAGGGCTAATAGCTGAACTACAACTATGAAGTATGGTTGGAAGGATACATAGCTCAAAAGTTTTGGCTGTGGCGCATGTTTGGGTTATCCCACGATAATTAGAAACAATGCTACGGCAGCCCTTTTTGTGTACCGGAAAAAGCCAACAGGATTTCCAAAGAGCAGGAAAAACCCCAAGAGAAAGTGAAAGGTTGAAAATTTTAGCAAGGTGTGGAGCAAGCACGTCCTTACAGTTTATTAAAACAGAGGCAGGAATGCCATCTGGACCAGGAGTAAAAGAACGTTTCAACCCAAATAACACCTGTACAACTGTTTCAGAACTAACCGAAATATCGGAGAGATTAATTAAGTTCTCTGGCGTGTAGAGAAGCCCACCCTCAATAAGGTTAGGGTCACTAACCGGTGGCTCAAACATTTGGGAAAAATGTGCAGAGAATAGCTCACAGATCTCAACAGGCGTAGAGGCAGTTCGAGAATCAAGTACCATTTCATTAGGTAACGTATTGCAACCTCTTCGTATTCTAACAAATTGCCAGAAGGATGCTGGATCAGAACGGAAACGCGATTGCAGTCTACTCGAATAGGCCTCAAAACGAGCCCTGTTGTATAGTCGATGCGCAGAGGCAGCGTACTTAAATAAACGAAAGTTGAATGCAGATCGGTTCAGATATTTCATTCCTGCTAAGATATTTCATTCTATCCTTTTTCAGGTTGCGAAGAGTACGATTGGACCAGGGAGGATTAGGAGGGGAACGAAAAATAGGTGTACATGAAAGGAGTGCAGAGGTTAACAAAGCATTAAACGATTGGACAGCCTCGTCGACCGATGTACATTGATAAAAAAAGACCAGTCGGAACGAGATAGAATTGAATTAAGTTTACGATAGTCTGTGAGCCGAAAATTATAACGAACACTCAATGAATTAGGAGCAGAAGGTAATACATTCCTAACCCTACTAGCCCTAAATAAAGAAGACGGTAACGCAATTTCTAGGGCAGGATGATGGGCATCCAGGGGCAGGAGCAGTGACGAAGCAGGAAACACAGAACAACAAGCTGCTGCAGCAGAGTTGGAGAGCACCAGGTCCAAATAATGATTTAAATGGTTATGCACCCCGTTCAGCTGATAGAGTTCATGCAAGTTTAACATATCCAAAAAGCAGGAACTGGATGTATTCGAAGAAATATGTGGCACATAATGTCTTATAGCTGAAGATGAATCTGGCCTTACTACGGTAGAAAGCGACCACTCTAACTCTAGGTTGGTTGAAGTCGCCCAGAAGGATAAGATGATCATTCGTTTTCATTTGCATGTATGCATCACTGATGAAAGCAGAAAGGGATTCCAAATAGTTGCGGTCGCTGCTCAAATACGGTGGCACATAAACAATCCCCACATAAAGACGAAACTTAGAAAAAGAAACACGTATACATAAAGCTTCAAGCGTGGGTTGATTAATGTTAAGTGCCACAGAAGGATATCGAACGGAACATGCAAGTAGCACACACCCCACGCGAACGTTCATTGTTTAACCTGCTTCGATCGCAGCGGTATATGTTGTAGGCATCACTATCAAGGACCATGTTGGATGGAATCGATTCATTTAACCAGGTTTCAGTAAGGGCAAGCATTTCAAACCCTGATTCATTCGCAGAAAGGCGCAATTCATTGTATTTGGTGCGAAGGCCTCGAACATTTTGGTAATATATCACGAATGGGTCTATTAATTGTGAGCTGTTCTGTTGCTGAGATTGAATTGTGATTGAAGCCCCACCCCCGGTGATAACTGAGGCGGTGTGGGAGGAAACTCCAGTTGAATAGCCTTCTCATCTGAATCTTGGCAATCTCTCTGCATCCGGTACTGACGGCTGCTGCAACCTTCTAGCTGAACATTTTTCAAGTGTGTATGCTGAATCAATCAAAACCAAAGCATCAATCTCTAATAGCACTCATAATACTCCCACCGATGTAATCAATGACAGTAATCTAAACTACACCTTAGCACAGTTTTACAAGCAATAAAAAATCTGAAACAGTCATATAATCCCGGCCCAGATGGCATTCCAGCAGCAGTATATAAGAATGCAATACTGTGCTCGGTTCTCTCCTATTAAAACTATACCGTATATCCATTAAATCATGTTCATCCCCGGACACATGGAAATTAGCTCATATTACTCCTATCCCTAAGAAAGATAATCGTGCAAACGCTACCAATTATCGTGGAATCAGCATCCTCTGTGCAAGCTCAAAATATTTGAATCTATAGTCCACTCACATATCCTCTTTATTGCAAGAAACTGCATTATACCTCAGCAACACGGTTTCTTTCCTAAACGTTCTACCTTGACAAACCTTATTTCCTTGACTTCCGTTATCACCTCTAGTTTAGACAGCGGTTCTCAGGTTGATATCATTTATACTGACTTTAAAGCAGCCTTTGACCGTATTCCTCACCCTATCCTTCTTGCGAAGCTATCCAAAATGGGTTTCATTGACTCACACATTCGTTGGCTTGATTCGTTTCTCAGCAATCGCTCTTTTCGTGTTAAACTAAACTCCTGTTTTTCCAAATCCTTTTCATCCAAATCGGGAGTGCCTCAAGGTAGCGTGTTGAGTCCTTATTGTTCGTTTTATTTATTAATGATGTTAACTCAGTCATTCCACACGATTGTTTTCTTTGTTATGCAGATGACCTAAAGATTTTTAAATCTATATCGTCTGTTGGTGACTGCGTATCGCTCCAAAACATCCTCAACCGATTTGCATCATGGTGCTCATCGAACCAGCTAGTTCTATGCCCCGAAAATGTCATGTCATGTCCTTCAGTCGTTCACGTTGTCCCGTTACGACTGCTTATAACTTCGAGGGTATAGCAATAAATCGTGTACTCTCGGTAAAAGATCTTGGTGTAGCTTTCAATAGCAGGTTATCATTCCTCGATCACATTGACGTTACCGTTAATAAGGCTCGTAAAACAATCGGTATGATAAAACGTTTTTCAATCCGCATAACCGACCCTCTGTGTTTAAAAGCGTTATATTGTTCGTTAGTAAGACCGATTTTGGAATACTGTGTGTTGTTTGGTGTCCCACCTGATTTACATCGATTGACCGCATAGAAAGAGTGCAGAGATCATTTACTCGGTATATTGTCAGCAAAATGCCCGGCTTCACGTCAGATACCCTACCGGACTATGAGCAAAGATGCCAGCTGTTGGGTCTGGACTCATTGGAGAAACGCCGTCACATTTCCCAAATAATGTTGTTGCCTCGCTCATATCTAATGCTGTGGATTCACATATCATTCTTTCATCCCTGCATTTCTATGTTCCAATTCGTTCCTTACGCCCTCGTGCTCCTTTATTTGTTCCAAATCGACGCACTTCAGTTGGTTTAAATGACCCTTTATTACGTGCTGTGAGATTGTTTAATTCCTGCGCACACCTGTTTGACCATCACCTCTCCTTACCATCCTTCCGATCCATCCTCCGAGCAAATATTTAATAAGTTTAGTTAATAGGTATGTGTGTTAAGAATTCAATTCAGACAGCAGTTATGTAAATAAATAAATAAATAAATAAATAAATTGTGCCCGAGATGTCCAAAGGAAATGAAGCTAACTCCCTACAAAAGCATCGACGGCTACAGGTATGTATGTCCCGACTACAAATGCGGCGGGACCAGCAGCATCCGGGCCAGGTCCATATTTGCCAACCACAAGGCTTCGCTTAGGAGCCTTGTGCGTTGTTGTTACGAGAGCGCCAATGGGGCCAACTGAACTCGTTGTGCGTTGGAGACTGACCTCTCCCACAACACGGTTCTCTCGTGGTACGATACGATCCGAAGTTTTCTTTGGGAAACATTCGATCGTACACGAGAGAAGATAGGGGGCCCTGGCATGACGGTGGAAATCGACGAAACTGTCATCACTCGTCAAAAGTACAACGTCGGCCGGGTCGGTAGTTCCGGTCCTCAGTGGCTTGTGGGTGGGATATGCCGGGAAACTAAGGCCATTTTCCTGGAGCGTGTCCCGAAACGCTCGCTTGCCGTTTTGAGCGATCTGGTGGTTCGGCATGTTGAACCCGGAACGAAAATTATGACCGATCTCTGGAAAGGTTATAATGGGCTGGAGGAGCTGGATATCCCCACGAGTGTGTCAACCACTCCAGAAATTTCCTCAATCCAGATGATAACAATATCAACACACAAGGGATTGAGAATGTTTGGAGATGGTTGAAGGCATTTTTGAGAAAACAAGGCACTAATATTAAAAGCAACATGGACAAATATTTTGCTGAGCATATCTTCCGGAAATGCAATGATGATGTGTTTGTCGCCATAGATGCATAGATGCCTTGGGGAACCAAATCGAACATTTTTAATAATTAGTTTTCTTTTTTTTAAGCAGGTACACTCAAAGCAGATTCTCATTTGGTCCAGAGAAGCTTAGCTGCGAAACGGACCCAAGGAGGAGGTTTTGATGGCACCTTGCTAAGGTGCATTCTACATTTCCCCGCACCACAATAGACGACGCAACGTAGCTTTCGCTATGCTTCTAGTCTCGATGGCCGGACACACTCGGCATCGTTACACAGTTTGAACGTGCGCGTAACGAATATCGAACGAATCGAACGTATGCAGCCAGCTCTTGGCCGCCCTCATTCGGCGTAAATGGCTCACCGAGAAACGGCTTCGCTGCCAGCTCGGCCGCGCCGATTGCATCCTGCTACTGCCGCTTGTCAATGCGGTGCACCTCGAGTGCATCGACGACCGGTCCGTGTGACAAGGCATTCACAGACGATCCAGGAAAACCAGCTGAATCCCATCAGCCGGAAACCTTACCATTTTTTCGATCCTAAAAAAAAGCCCAACAACCGGAATGATATTATCCGCATCCTCACCGTCGATCTCACAGAACGAACGGGACGAGTGCTTTCCTTTGCTTCAGATAGTGTGAATGTTTCCACGTACCACTGGTGGGTGATTTCCAGCTTGCTCGAGAACACCTGCACGAACCAGGTCTCGTAGAACCGGCGCAAACACTGCAGCGTGATCAGCGTCATGGCAACCATCGTCTCGGTAGGCGTGGTGCGCACCATACGCTTGTTGGTTGCCAACGTATCGAGGAAGGCGATTACGTAGTCCCGCGCTGGCTACATCATGACGGCAAATCCGGCCACCGACCAGAGGGCAGCAAAGACGTAGAAATGTATGAACCACACCTTCAGGATCTCCAGCAGGGACACCAATCGGTCCGATGATCCCTTCAGTGCATGCTTGTCATACCGGAACGTCTGCCGGATGGCAGTGGGCAGATGCTTTTCGATCGTTGCCAACAGTCCACCGAGCACCACGATCGCCACGATGAGATTGACGAAAAGAAAGCTCGACCGAATATCGAACCACGGGAACCATATGATAACCGCAACGAAATGTAAACAAACCGCCATAAATGAAAACAACACCAATTGAAACTGACACAAAGAGTGTAGAGCGGCCCACAGTGCCCAGGTCGCATGTTCGAACTGTCACTTATTTATTTACAGCGCGGAATTGGGTTTTTACCGCATTACCGATGTAACGATTGCGATCGATATGGCCATAAGGAAGGATATTGCAGCTCAGCGGAGCGCTACAAGAAATCAAAATGGCAAAATGTAAATGACGGTGATGATTAGAAATGGCGAGCCGTGATGAAGGTTCCATTCGAGGAGGAATATGAAAAATCTGCGATAAGCCAATTGATGAATTTTAGAAGGCATTGTGAACAAATGTGAGCTTTAATTAAGATGAAATGTTTTATGGTGCGGGTCACCCAGAAATAATTTAGGTTCAAGTAGAGATAGTCTCGTTGTGTCAATATGTAAGCGTGTATGTGTGCATGTGTGTAAATGAACCAATGTGAAAACAAGAGAAATACGAGTCGTTAAAAAAAGGAATGTAAAAAAAAAACGTGATTGTAAAATAGCCATTTTAAAAACAAAAATGATAAGCTATTCGTTGGCGTATGCGAATGAAAAAAAAAATTTTAAGCAAATGATCGTAACCCCGATGGTCACTTTGTTCGTCAGTTAGATACGTATACGTTCAGGATTAGCAAATGATAAAGCAATACGATGGTACGGTTTCTACTTCTCTCTAGGGTAATTCTTAGAATGCATAGTGGAATGAGCCATACCGCCGGTACTAATTGGGGAGATGTTGTGTGCGACAAAAGAGGTTGCCTACTCCTGGAAGCCGACTGGATGAGTGCCGATCGGGAGAGATAACCACGCAAACAATGAGACCCCAAATTTTGAGTGATTCAGGCCGAGGGGTATGAGGAAGCTTGGGAAGCAAGGAGAAACACGCTGCGATGAGAGTTCGCATTCTGTTTTACACGCGCGCTTCACTAGCACCAATACAAATACCGTGCTTTGACGAGCCGTCTGTGAATGTGTGTGTCTTCTTTCAGCGAGCTCAATAACTTTGAGCTGCTCGTCACATCGTGTTGTCTCGCTTACATACAGCATCGAACCATCGCTCCGTATGTCCCCCCTCCTATGCGTACAAAACCACCAGTACAGCCCCACCAAGCAATTTGACCAAGAGCCGACTGAATTGAGCGACCTTTTCCATACAAGCAACTCACAGCTGCGGCAGCTTACACACACATTCAAGCAGCGCTTGAGCGACTCCTATGGAAACTGATGACAACCTTGGTGCTCAATCATTCTCTCTCGTTCTTTTATCATTTATCTCTCTGGCACAACTGGCGCACGCACCATTGAAAAAATCCGTTTGACAGCAGCACGAAGCAACACAAAAATATTTATTTTTCACCGTGATCAGTTAATTTTGAAAGAAAACTAAAACTTTACGATGGCAGCACAGCGGGATAAAAAGACTGGTTCCTCGTATCGGAAGCGTGATAGCTTGTTGAAGCAATATGCAAGGGAATGGGACATGGATATGGAGGAAGCAGGATGTAGCTACCAATATTCGGCACCGATGGTAAAAAGCTTGTGTAGACGGACCGTGGCGGACTGATGCTAATATTACTAACCAAAAATGCTTACAGCAACACCAGAGCCACTTGCTCAATCCGCTGCTCCAGTGATTGAGCATGATATTCCATTGCCGGGGGATGAATTAGGTATTGTTAGCTATGATTGGATTTGTTGCAGTGTTTTTAATGTTGCTTGTTTTCAGCTGCACACTGTCTGATAGCGATGCGTCTTTTTCGGACCCTGAGGATAATAATGCAACGGAATTTGACGATGGAGATGACGAAGGTGACCAACCTTTCCTTACCGACGATTTGTCCTTCAAGGATGCTCTTCGCGTATGGGTGTTCGAGGCCAATATTTCGCATCGCCGCACAAATGTGTTGCTAGATTTGCTTCGCAAACAACCATCCTGAGCTGCCGAGGGATGCAAGAACTTTTTTAGAGACTCCCTCAGCGAATACCACACGGAGTCTGGTCTCTACTATCTCGGGTGGTCAATTATGGTATCCAGGGATTGCTAGCAGCCTTAAATCGTACTTTAGGTAATTATAATTGTTGTAGCACAAGCGACTGGTACGATGAGCCCTCAATGGCACATTTGTTCAGTTCATATAACATGAATTCGGTTTCTTCGCTGTTTCAGACTTGTGACACCGGACGTCAATGAAATGGAGCTAATTTTCTTTGTGGATGGGCTACCACTTCACAGAATTGGTTAAATCAGTTTTGGCCCATCCTAATGAGAATTCATGGCATGCCTAATGTACCGGTAATGACGGTGGCAATTTTTTTGTGGGGAAAGTAAGCCGGGAAGCCTTCAAGGTTACTGCAACCATTTGTCACGGAACTAAACTACTTGCAAGCCAATGGACTACTGATAAACGGTCGCCCATATAAAATATGGTCCGGGCCATGATAGCAGATACACCAGCTCGAGCGTACATCAAAGGTACGATAGTTAGCTTGTACTTTCGCAACGATTATTCATCGCTGTATATCACATTGCAGGTGTTAAATCATTCAACGCTCGTTACGGGTGCATCAAATGCAAGACCCGTACCACAAAGGATCCAACAACGAAACGCACCTACTACGGGCAGTTTTGGTGCTGCGCGACGGACCCATGAAGAGTTTTGTAATGGTGCATACGTCGACCATTGCAAAACCACTACAACCTTTGGTTAAGCTAGACAATTGCGACATATCAAAGATATAATTACCTCAGAACCTCTGCATGTACGAGATCACGGAGTTACGCGCAGACTAATGCTAAATTGGACTGAAGAATATTTGGAACGAGTCGTAGGTGGACGGAACCGATACGCGAAGCAGTTTCCAACGAGATTCGGGAACTGCTTCTGCCGTCAGAGTTTCAACGAAGTGTGCGGAGCCTTAAATATTTACGCTTTTGGAAAGGGTTGGAGAACAACTACTTCTTGCACAACATTAGCTTGATTGTCCTTAAGGGAAGAATAAGCGATGTTGAGTATAACCATTTCATGCTGTACTTCTGTGGCGTGACTCTGTTCCGCTCAGCTGAATACGAAGATGATTGGCCAATGGCTGGGATCAGATGTTGCGAAAAATTTGTTTTCGATTTGCCACCGTTTATGCGTCACTTTTTGTCTAGTAATGTCCATTACCTGTTGCATGTTTACGAGATGTTGTTTCGGTTTGGACCACTACACAACATTTCTGCCTACAAATTTGAAAGCCATCTTCAAGAGCCCAAAAATTTACTACGAAACGGTAGAAATGTTTAGCACAAGCTGTGAACAGTTAACCGAGCTGCAAACACATTAACTACGCACGGCCCTCTAACGAGCCTTCGTTTCCGGTACATAGTCCAAAGGAAATGATGTTACTGCTTATGTGATGGCTAATTGTACATTAAAAATGATAAAAAAAATTGCTGGTTTATGTTGAAAATAAGAAATAGCAATGTACAGCACAGCATCACGCGAACAGGGTTCGATTGTTGTACATTGCCATCTTTTAGTGAAACCAGTGAACAGTTTAACTACCCATGCTCTTCATACATAATGAATATACGGAGAGCAAACATGTTACATTTAGACCTTTCATCGTTGGTACGTATACCAATTGAAGAGGTAAAGTTCAAACTTGTTGCGGTAAAAACCAAAACAGTTGAAATTTACATGTTCGTTCCGGTGCCTCATAGTATGGCGTAAAATATATTTTTTTCTCAAAACTAAAAAGAGAGCATAAGGTATTCCATGTTCAAAATTCATAATATATTTCGTTGCATATTACCGTCTAAACATTATTTTTTTATATTTACATAAATTCAAAATTCTCTCCTCCCCCCTCACCTCTCTCTCTCTCTCTCTCTCTCTCTCTCTCTCTCTCTCTCTCCCTCTCTCTTTCTCTCTCTCTCTCTCACACACACAGACACACAATATTTACATTATTTCACACGTTTTCATCTTCATTTTCTTCGACATCTAGACAAGAGGGATTTGTAGCTTTCCGCGTTTTTTCGGCTTTGACCTGGTCCGGAGCGTAGCGAAGCTTTTGCCGATAAAATTTGCAACCATTGTTTCATTGATGGCATAGAATCGATTGCTGCCAATCATTTTAAAAAGCTTTACCACCCTTCGTAGCTCGCGAAACGGAAATTTTTTTACAGGTCTGCCACCACCATCAGCTGCATGCGCGAGAAGCTCCTTCGTGAACAAAAAGTTTAATGCTTCCTGCTCCTCGTCTCGGGAGCTTCGCTGGCAATACGCCCGTTCGCCCATGTAAATATTTTAACCTCGTACTGGGGATCAGACAGCTTTTCATTTAATTCTTTTAAATTCTTCCACATTATTCACTAGTTCAAACTCAAATTCTTCCTCCTGATGGGCTTGGAGCACTCTACTTGCAAACACAATTTTTCACCTGGTCGGTCGTTACCTGGACCAGCCCCCTGATTTTTCAATCCGCCTGGAGCGTTTATCTAAATTTCCACCGACATTTGCAGTCCATCTAGCTGTCGCATTATTGCATCGAGCTTGCTGTTAATCGTGGATGGTTGTGGCTCTGCCGGAAGTGGCTCTGTCGGAAGTGGTTCTGTTGGAAGTGGCTTGGTCGGCTGTGGCATTGCTCGGTTGCACTACGGTAGATGTGAGAGTGGTTGGCTGCACAGGTAGGATGTTGTTGGGGGTACTTTTTCAGGGCCGATGTTGGTTGTTGTTTCAGTGGTTGGTACACGAATCGCTCTGGCACTTTTCTTGTTGGCTGATTAGGATTACGTGAAGATGGTTGCTCTGCACGGAGGGTATGGCTGTAGTGGTTTGCTGGATTTCTAGCGATGATTGGTGGGCACTTTTCTCCCTACCAACAGTACTTTTTTACTTGCATGCTGCGCAACATTCATCGGTACAGGAAAG